>NC_063444.1:21071608-21360621 GCF_020379485.1 Brassica napus | reverse complement strand
TTTACGAGGAAAAAAACTATTTCCTCGTAAATACGACGTAAACTTTGCGTGGTATTTACGAGGGAATAGTTTACGTGTATTAGCGAGGAAATTTTTGAATCCACCAACTTTATAGGTGTTACACGTTTTTTTTGCCCACCTAATTAATTTTCGTCGTAAATTCATAGCAAAATTACAACTACCAGATTCGAATTTTCCTATAAATATGGATGTTTAAACATCATTTTAAACACACCAACAACAAAAAACGTGAAAGAAAAAAAATGGCTGGCTCCGGGAATATTTACGAGTTGCGGAAGTGGATGTATATGCATAGAGATGCTAACGGGAGAGTGACGAAAGAATACCTTGCGGGTCTGGAGACATTTATGCATCAAGCAGATTCAACACCGCGCCCAAGAAAGTGGTAAGATGTTCTGTCCTTGTCGGAAATGCAACAATTCGAAACTGGCAAACCGTGAAAATGTTTGGAAGCATTTAATAAATAGAGGTTTCACGGCAAATTACTATATCTGGTTTCAACATGGAGAAGGTTTTAATTATGATCAGAATGAAGCTAGTAGTAGTAATAGCAATTTTCAGGAAAGAAACCGGTTGATCATCATTTGCATAATGAACATAGTTACCAGCAGGAGGAGATGATGGATAGATATGATAGGGTTCATGATATGGTAGCTGATGCATTCGTAGCTCATGATGGAGATGAAGAACCTAATATAGATGCAAAAAAGTTTTACGAAATGTTAAACGCGGCGAATCAACCACTTTACAGTGGTTGTAGAGAAGGTCTCTCTAAATTGTCGTTAGCTGCTAGAATGATGAATATTAAAACTGATCACAATCTACCTGAAAGTTGCATGAACGAATGGGCGGACTTGTTTAAAGAGTATTTGCCGGAAGACAATGTGTCTGCTGATTCTTATTATGAGATTCAGAAACTGGTTTATAGTCTTGGGTTGCCTTCGGAGATGATAGATGTTTGCATCGACAACTGCATGATCTATTGGGGAGATGATGAGAAGCTAGAAGAATGTCGATTCTGCAAGAAGCCACGATTCAAGCCGCAAGGACGGGGACGTAATAGGGTACCGTACCAAAGGATGTGGTACCTACCAATTACAGACAGATTGAAAAGATTGTATCAATCAGAGCAGACTGCTGGAAAGATGAGATGGCATGCCGAGCATACTCAGACGGATGGTGAGATGACTCATCCATCAGATGCAAGAGCCTGGAAACATTTCAACAAAGTACATCCAGATTTCGCTAGCAATATCCGGAATGTGTATCTCGGATTATGCACAGATGGATTTAGTCCGTTCGGAATGTCAGGGAGACAATATTCATTGTGGCCAGTCTTTCTTACTCCATACAACCTGCCACCGGAGATGTGCATGCAACGGGAGTTACTATTCTTGACCATATTAATACCTGGTCCGAACCATCCAAAAAGGTCCCTGGATGTTTTCCTACAACCACTGATAAAAGAGTTGAAGGATTTGTGGTCAACAGGGGTGAGGACGTATGACTGTTCAACGAAGACGAATTTTACGATGCGAGCGATGCTTTTGTGGACCATAAGTGATTTCCCTGCCTATGGGATGTTGTCTGGATGGACTACACATGGGAGATTAGCTTGTCCATATTGTAATGGAACGACAGATGCGTTTCAACTGAAGAATGGTAGGAAGACAAGTTGGTTTGATTGTCACCGTCGATTTCTTCCCATTGGCCATCCTTACCGAAGAAACAAGAATTTGTTTAGGCACAAAAGGGTTGTGAGAGACACTCCTCCTCCATATCTAACTGGAGAACAAATTGAAGCGCAAATCGACTACTACGGAGCTAACGAAACAGTTCGTTGGGGTGGTAATTGGCATGTCCCTCGTAATATGCCAGATTCTTACGGTGTTCATCACAACTGGCACAAGAAGAGTATATTTTGGGAGTTGCCATATTGGAAGGATCTTCTTCTGCGCCACAACCTCGATGTGATGCATATAGAGAAGAATTTCTTTGAGAACATCATGAATACAATATTGAATGTCCCAGGGAAGACAAAAGACAACATAAAATCGAGGTTGGACTTGCCGGATATTTGCTCAAGAAGCGAGTTACATATTAAAAGCAATGGACAAGTTCCCGTTCCGATATTCAGATTATCTTCAGAAAAAAAGTCGGTGTTGTTCAACTGGGTGGCATCAGAAGTGAAGTTCCCCGATGGGTATGTTTCGAATCTCTCTAGATGTGTTGAAAAGGGTCAAAAGTTCTCCGGGATGAAGAGTCATGATTGTCATGTATTTATGCAACGACTACTGCCCTTTGCATTTGCGGAGCTACTTCCAACAAACGTACATGAAGCACTTGCAGGTACGTAGTGTATTATATCACAATAATTTACAAAATAATATATGACTAACAATGTGTTTAATTTTTTTTTGAATATAAAAGGCATTGGAGCATTTTTCAGGGATCTGAGCACACGCACTCTTAAAGAAGAAGTTGTGGAACAGCTTCAGGAGAACATTCCCATCTTATTGTGCAACTTGGAGAAGATATTTCCTCCCGGATTTTTTGACGTCATGGAGCATCTAGCTGTCCACCTCCCATATGAGGCATTGCTTCGTGGACCTGTACATTACGGATGGATGTATCAGTATGAGCGAGCCATGAAATATTTGAAGGGAAAAGCAAAGAACCTCGCCAAAGTTGAAGGTTCTATAATTGCTGGAAGTTTGACGGAAGAAGTTTCTCACTTCACATCGTACTACTTTGCGTCAAAAGTACGTACACGGAGAAGAGCTCCAAGAAGATATGATGATGGTGGTGTTGCGCCAACATATGCAGTTGCTGGTGTTCCAGACATCTTTAGCCAGATTGGGCGACTCGGTGGGAAGTGTAAAGAGGTTTGGTGGTCGAGTGAAGAAGACGCTCATAGTGCACACACCTATATTCTACTCAATTGCGAAGATCCATTGATGCGTTATTTTGAAAGGTAACATATATTGACACTTCGAAACACATATAAGTATAATTAATTGTATAATTGCGAGAGATTCATTCCTATAAAATGTGATTTTACAGCCTATTTGTTTCTCAAGTCGAAGAAACATTTCCTGGTATATCCACAAGTGACGTAGACAAAAGGAAAGATCAACACTTCATTAAGTGGTTGCGGAATCAGGTATTAACTAAAACTTTTTTTCATACATTATCTGTATTTCATTAACATTCTCTTTATTTTTGCAGGTTGATTATGACGACGACGATGCAGATTATCCTAAGTGGTTACACGAAGTAATTCAATCTCCACTTGTAAAGGTCACCACATCACAGATGTATTTCACACGAGGCTATACTTTTCATACATATGACTATGGTAGACAGCGGGCGACCAGTAACTATGGAATATGTGTGAAAGGGGAAACAGATTTCTACGGGATCTTGACGGAGATTATTGAAGTCGAATTTCCAGGGATACTGAAGCTGAAATGCGTCCTCTTCAAATGTGAATGGTTCGACCCCGTCGTCAACAGAGGTGTTCGGTCTAACAATTCGGTGTTGTAGTTGATGTCAACGGTGGACGAAGGTACAACAAATTCGAGCCTTTCATCTTAGCTTCACAAGCAGACCAAGTTAGCTTCCTTCCATACCCTCGGATGAGAGATTCAGGTATAAATTGGTTAGCAGTGATCAAAGTTACACCTCGAGGACGAATCATCAGTGGAGAAGAACCACCATTGCAAGAAGAACAGATAAATGAAGTCGAGGAACCTGAACAAGAAATTGATGACATCCTTCTCATTGATCCGCATAATCACGAGTACGAAGATCTTACCGATGATGCCACAGACGAAGCTGTTGAAGACGAGTTTAATGAAAATGATGATGTTTCTAGTGATGACGAGAATGTCGATGTATCCGATTGATGTATTTGTTTTATGAATAAGATGAGGGAGTTTGTTTTATGAATAAGATAATGTGGGGTTTGTTTTATGAATAAGGTAATGCTGGGAGTTTTTTTATGAATAAGCAAATGTGGGATATTGTGGTTTGGAATGGAAATAAAGATGGAGTTTGGAATATATGAAGTAGAAAATAAGGAATATGGGGGGTTTCGGGTTTTTGGTTTCGGGTTCGGGTTTTGGGTTTTGGGTTTCGGGTTTGGGGTTTCGGGTTTCGGGGTTGGGGTTCTAGGGATATATGAAGTAGAAAATTAAAGATGGGGGTTTGGAATATATGAAGTAGAAAATTAAAGATGGGGGTTGGAATATATGGTAGAAAATTAAAGATGGGGTTTGGGTTTCGGGTTTCGGGTTCGGGTTTTGGGTTTCGGGTTTGGGTTCGGTTTGGGGTTTCGGGTTTCGGGTTGGGGGTGGGTTTAGGGTATGGGGTTTGGGGGTGGGGGTGGGTTCGGTTTCGGGGTTCTGATTCTAGGGATTTAACATAACACTCGTAATTCCACGTAAGCACAAATCGTCGTAAAGTCCACGCAGGTGAAATCGTCGTAAAGTCCACGCAGGATGAAATCGTCGTAAAGTCCACGTAGGATGAAATCGTCGTAAAGTCCACGCATGATGAAATCGTCGTAAAGTCCACGTAGGATGAAATCGTCGTAAAGTCCACGCAGGATGAAATCGTCGTAAAGTCACGTAGGTGAAATCGTCGTAAAGTCCACGTAGATAAAATCGTCGTAAAGTCCGTAGGATTAAATCGTCGGAAAAACCACGTAAGTCACGAGGAAATAACGACGAAACCTAAAATTAAATATGGGTTTGGAATATATGAAGTAGAAAATTAAAGATGGGGGTTGGTTTGGATATATGAAGTAGAAAATAAGGATATGGGGTTTGGGGTTTGGGTTTCGGGTTTCGGGTTTGGGGTTTCGGGTTTTCGGGTTTCGGGTTTCAGGTTTCGGGTTTGGGGTTCTAGGGATATATGAAGTAGAAAATAAAGAATTTGGGGTTTGGAATATATGAAGTAGAAAATTAAAGATGGGGGTTTGGTTTCGGGTTTCGGTTGGGGGTTTGGGTTTGGGGTTTCGGGTTTCGGGTTTGAGGTTTTGGGTTGGGGTTGGGGTTGGGTTTCGGGTTTTGGGTTTCGAGTTCGGGTTTCGGGTTTGGGGTTGCGGGTTTCGGGGTTGGGTTGGGTTTCGGGTTTCGGGTTTGGGGTTTCGGGTTTCGGGTTTGGGGTTTGGAATATATGAAGTAGAAAATTAAAGATGGGGGTTTGGAATATATGAAGTAGAAAATAAGGAATTGGGGTTTGGGGTTTAGGTTTCGGTTTCGGTTTCGGGTTTCGGGGTTGGGGTTTGGAATATATGAAGTTAAAAAAAAAGATGGGGTTTGGAATATATGAAGTAGAAAATAAGGAATCTGGGGTTTGGGGTTGGGTTCGGGTTGGGTTTCGGGTTTCGGGTTCGGGTTTCGGGTTTCGGGTTTCGGGGTTGGGGTTTCGGGTTTCGGGTTTCGGGTTTGGGTTTGGGGTTTGGTGTTGGGGGTTGGGTTTGGGTTTCGGTTCGGGTTTCGGGTTTGGGGTTCTAGGGATTTAAACATAACACTCGTTAATTCCACGTAGGATGAAATCGTCGTAAAGACCACGTAAAAGATTTAAACATAAATCACGTTAATTCCACGTAAGCAAAATCGTCGTAAAGTCCACGTAAAGAAAAACACGGGCCTTTGTGATTCCTCGCCATTTCCTCGTAAAAAAAAACACGGGCCTTTGTAACTGCTCGCTATTTCGTCGTAAATTTACGACGAATTTGCGACGATATGTAATCTTATATATACACCCGACCGCTCACTCTTTCTTTCCTCTCTACTTCCTCTCTACTTCCTCTCCATTTCGTAGCAATGGTAAGCCTGATTCCTCTCTAATTTGGTTAGTTTAGGATAGATTAGGTGGTTAGTATAGGGAATTTAGATAGGTTTGCGGATTTTATGTTATTTAGTGTTGATTAGGTGGATAATGTTGGAAAATATATTGTTGATGTTAATTTTAAAATTTCATTTTTTTTCCAGGTTCGAAAAGGAAGACTTACTGCCCATTACAGAGAGATCTTCGGTGAGCCGGGTAGTCGTTTAGACCCGGCCTCTTCTTCCGCTCCCAGTTCTTCGGGCCAGGAGACTGTCCCCGAGACTCAGTACACTCAGAGAGTCTCTGGGTCTACTTCTTCTAGTGCACCATCGGCTCCTCATGTGCCTCCTCCGATGCCTCCTCCTGTGCCTCCTCCGATGGCACCTCCGATGGTCGCTGATATTCATCCTGATCTGATGGTGCCTCCGAGTGCTCCTTACTCGCAGTACACGGTAGAGGACATTCTCAGTCTGCCAGGCAGAGAAGGTTTACCAGTCATCGACCCAGACCGACCGGACGGAACGTTGTGGTATGTTGCATTAATTTTTTTAATTCGTTTAAATATCTTTTATAACATTAAAAAATAATTTATATTTTAAATTTGTATTTTCCAGGTGGGGGGTTGACGGATGTCTTGCATCGGACGTAACCGACACGATCAAGGGTTACTTCTCCATGGCACATCCAAACTGGAGTAAGACGCCTCACTACGTCAGAAAGACGTGGTTCAAAATTTACGCTGTAAGTTTCTATTAATTAATTATATATATTTTAATTTTTTCATGATTTATATATATACTTTCTAAAAAACTAATTGTTAATTATTTTTTCCAACAGCAAAAATATAATTGGGCTTTGGGGATCACTGAGAGGGTGAGGAAGAAGTTTAACGCGAAAGCGAAAGTTCGCTTGTTGGACACGGTCTCCAACTGGAAGGGTGACTGGATCGTGAAGGGGTATGAGCGTGGCAAACCCGCTGAGCTCACCACGGACGTGTGGGATGGCCTCATCCGTTATTGGCGCCTTCCTGATTCGATTAGAATCGCCCAGGCTTGCTCTAACTCCCGTAACACGGTCGATGAGCACGGGAACGGGCCGATGCTTCACACTACGGGCCAAAAACCCCACGCCGGTGTCCGTTTGGAAATGGTAATTAAATATTTTATTAAATATTTTTTTAATAATTATATTAATTTATTCTAACTTTCTTAACTGTTTTTTAGGCCAAAGAGACGGGACATCTCCCGTCTCTTATGGAACTTTACGAGAGGACCCACAAGAACAAGGCGGGCGTATTTGTAGATGGCAAGTCCGAGCAAATCTACAACGACGTAGTTGCTCGGGTTGAAGACCGCCAGACTCAGCTGACCCAGCAGTCTACCGACGGATTACCCGTCACCTTATCCACACTTGAAGTGGATAAGATTTACGAGGAGGTAAATTTTCAAAAAAATTAATTTTTAATTATTCATTTAATTTAACTTTAAATATTTACTTACAATATTTATTTTTTGTTTTTAAGGTTGTCCCTAAAAAAAAGGGACGGACGTTGGGTATTGGTTCCGTCAACGATGTTCCGAGAGCGACATCGTCTTATGGTCAGCGACGGGATGATGAAGTCACGGAGCTGCGTAGAGAGTCCGCTCAGCTGCGTAACGAGTTGACCGCGACAAAATCTCGTATGGGTGGAGTCGAGGGCTTCTTGGACGTTATTGCGGCCACAAATCCGAATGGGAGTCCATGTTGAGGAACATGCGACAACAACATCCCATTCATGGCGAGTCATCCGACGACGTACATAACGAGGCGGATGTTACGAGGAGGAGTGATGAATTCTACCGGGCGATGAACGACCCTTAGTTTTTTTTTTGTTGTTGTATTATATAAATTCAAAACTTATTTATTATAAAATATTTTCATATGAATTTATTTTTATTTTGAATTTTAATTTATTATTAAATTAAATAATTTTAATTATTTTTAATTATATTTTAAAATTCTGTAAAATAATAAAACGAAGTAAATTCGTAGCTAATGTACGACCTCTTTACGTGGAAATCTTACGAGGAAATGACGAGAAACAGTTTACGAGTATTTTACGAGGAATTATTTACGAGGAAATAACGAGGAAATGTTTACGACCATTTTACGAGGAAATCATTTCGTGGTTGTTACGTGTATTTTGCGAGGAAAATCTTTCAAGGTATTTACGTGTAGATTACGAGGAACTGTTTTCGAGTTATTTACGAGGAATTGTAGCGACGTCCTTACGAGGAATTGTAGCGACGTCTTTACGACGAATCGTTCTACTTCGTCTTTACGACGAAATATATTCCTCGCTAAGTTACGACGAATTAGCGAGGAAATATGTGTTACGACGGACGTGTAACGAGCAAACGCGTTTCCTCGCTAATTCGTCGTAAAGCCTCTTTTACGACGAAATAACGAGGAAAACCGCCCTCGTTAAGATTATGTTTTCTTGTAGTGCAATCCAATGAGATAAAGAATTGCAACAAAGAAACATGAATACCTTTGAAGGCTCCATTTGAATTTTAACTGTTTGTCATTTAACCAACCCATTTATCAAAAACCAGTTAATGCTTTCCTAAGATTTTTTAAAAGTTACATTGGTATGGATTTGGAGTCTTGGAAACAGAAATAATGACTCAAATCATCTCAAACGATGTAAACCAGAGATGGAGAGAGAGAAAACACAGTAGTAAACAGATACTTTCATCTCTTTACGAAGCGTTTGAAACTATTTTTAACACAAATAATTAAAAATTATTACTTATAAACAAATAAAATGAAATCTCTATCTCACTTATACAACTTTAAAAGTCTCACATGAGATGTAATTTGCTATTAATAAATTGTTTATTTTCACCTAAAATAAGATTTAAATTATGAAATAAACATTACAACAAAACAAAAATAACCACTTAAACCCAAAGTTTTGCGAAGGAGAAGAAGTAGCGAAGAAGGATGCTTTGGACTTATCTACTCTAATATTTTCTTTTGGTGGATGGATGCGTTAACGCATCTGTGAATATCTAAACTTACACATAGAGGTCAAACAAAATAAGATCAAAAGAGATGCTATGAAAATGTTGAATTTGCAGTTAAAATTTAATAATTATCTTAATATCAATTTTGGTACCGGTTATTTTTAATCCAAAGATTCTTTAAGGTTTAAATTTCATAACTACATAATTATCTAGAAATAATGACAATAACAGTAGTGTAACTATTTTTTTTCCAAAATAATATAATTAAAAAATGTTAATCTTATAATTAATTATATATATCATGGAACATAAACAATTATGGATCAATTTATAAGCATTTTTCAAATAAATTTCGCATCGAAATTATTTTAAACATTGAGTAAATAGTCAAATGGCATAGTGTAGTATTTTGTGTTGTAAAATAAATATTTTAGTTCAATTATTTTATCTGATCAAAATATGATTCATTTTATTTAACAATTATTCTTTGTGATTTTGTAGTGATTTATAACGAGAAAAATTATGATATGCATTTTATAAAAAGCAGAAGACAAATCATCTATCATGCAGTTTACTTATTGCAACAATTTTGATGTTCAATTGACAGAAATTCTATATAAAGCAATTTCACATAATGTCCTATACAAAATATATAATTGCATTGTGAAATTAAAAAAAATCATGTTGAATACTTAATGAATTCGTTCGCCGCGCGAAGCGCGGCCCGGCCCTAGTATAGTATATACATGTGATTTATAAGTGATATTAAATTGTTCACTGAATGTATATATAAATTACATCAATTTATCATTGTTTTTTCAAGTATTGGCTGAACTTTTGAAAATTTCATCCGGTTCAAATCAGAACTGCTATCCATCCGGTTTATGATTTATCTCGACCGATTGGATTATGGCATCTCTAATCCTACTCTATTTTCTCCTCTAAAATAGAGTTCATGATAAAAATGCTCTAATAGTACTCTATTTTTTATTCTATAATAGTGTAAACCTATTTTTTACTCTATATATAGAGTAATATTTTTATTTTTTGTTCATCACTCTATTTTTCACTCTAAAATAAAGTACCATTAGAACAACATTCAATTCTATTATAGAATTATTCTATTTTAGAGGAAAAATAGATTAAACCACCCGAGATGGTGTTAGAAGTGTGTTTCGGATTCAGAAGCATTGTGGAAATAAACAAAGGTTGAAAAGTGATTAGAAAAATAGAGGAAAAAATAGATTAAACCACCGGAGATGGTGTTAGAAGTGTGTTTCGGATTCAGAAGCATTGTGGAAATAAACAATGGTTGAAAAGTGATTAGACGCAAGCCCATATCACACCCACTCTGCCACGCTGCATCAAATCATGTTCCTCATTTCATTATGGACAACATCAATATGAATCACTGTTTAGTTCTGATTTGGATTTATCCACTTAATCAGAACTAAAAAGTAGCTTATTAATCCTACAACACCAAACCAAAATGTTTTGTTTATTTCTAAAATTATCTGTAAGAAAGGCCGAAGAAAGAACAAACAGTACACAATTCAGTTTACGCGTGAACTGTAGTTGTGAAAGTTGAAAATGCCACCGCTCGCATTTGGATTGTATTAAAAAAAATTATTATCTACCTAGATAGTCGTAGTTTAAATTAATGCGATATCGAATCTATGACCGCTGATGCATAATCTTTAGGCCACACTACTCGGGAATCCCACATGCCAATACCAGTATGGCATAGATTCTTTAGAAAGGAAAATGTTTCCATTGTTCAATCGCAAAAGCATAATTTTAAATAGTAATGTGATAGTACTACAATTTTCAATACTACCATTTATTAAAATATGTGAACATAATTAAAAATTACATCATCATGTATAAACACACTAGTTTGAGTATTCTAGCGTCGTCGCAGCTGCCTAGTATTAAAAGCATTAATTTTCAAATAAACGGTCCCTTTGTCAGCTTAACCACATGTTAGGTATTGGATTTATCGACTTTTTCCGTAGCTATCGTAGATTTACGCTAAATATTTGATAGTGTTTGAGATGTAAAACTAGGGAAGTAAGAACTTTGTGGACGACAATATCCTCAGAACACAACGATAGAATTAGGTTCGATTCGTCGAAAATGGACTTTGTTATTTGTGTCAAATAACATCGAGATCTCGGAGGAGAGAAAGGATCGTGACTGAACTCGGGATCGAGCTGCCTACGTACCCGTCAAGGGATCAAGTCTAAACGTAGTTCGATTATCATCATCTCGAGTGAGATGTCGGTTTTATCGGTCTTGGGCAAGACATCTGGTTTGCCGGTTCATCGATCTTGAGCGGGTGATACGTCAACTTTGTGCACATGGCATTGTATGAATACAAGCTCGTGCTATTAGCATGATCAAGGTTCGCTATTATTGTCTTGTTCGGCTCTTCTAATAAAGAGAAGAGTTTGATCTCATCAAATAGATTGTCGTGTGTTATGAGATGAAATAATGGTGAGAATACTCGTTTACGGTTAAGAGGAGAGGTCGAGCTTTTGTTCAGCTCCAGATATAATGACTTCGAAGAGCTACGTCCTCTCGTTTGATTTCTGTAATCAACATAAATAATTATGTATATATCTTTTCTTCTTCTTAAACAATTCTAATTGTTTAAGTTATTTTCTTGGCACAATGATTCCATCATCGGTGGTAGAAATAAGATCTCTTTTATTTTTATTCTCTTATGGGAGATCTCGCTCTCTCCAGTCGGACCTCCTTTTACGAGAGCTACGTCTCTGTCCTTTATAGGAAGATCTTGCCTCTGTCCCCCTTGGTTTGTTGCTGCACGTGCTCCTCAAATGCAGCACATGCTTCCTTATTTTTAGGGATGTCGAGACCGTTTCTCGTGGAGTGTTGTTACATTTCTTTAACTTGTTCGTGTATGGTTTAGTCTTTAAACCATTTAAATCATGAATTGGTCCAATTGTTAAACCGTTTATCTTGAACCGAGATATGGTAAACCATCAAAGAGCTTGTGGCAGAACGGTTTCGGTGAGGAATCCGGTCTCAACATTGACTTTCGATTTTCTTTTATAATCGTTCTGTTCCGCGATCTTCGTAACCGTTCCCTCGATCTCTGGACTTCGGCTCGTATGTTACACATGGGCTCCTCTTTGCTATGTGTCGCGCAGCCCACACTTCCTTCAGCCCATTCGGAACATGAACCAAAATTGGGTCCAACAGCTATGTTTTAAAATATTTTTAATGTTTTAAAGTATTAAGTTGTGTGCTTTATTTCGAAATACAGTCAAAATTTTCAAGAATTATTTTATAATATGCTAACGAACGGGTCAACGGCATAGACTTCTATAACTCGGGATTTTATAATCGTTAAGTAACAGATACGATTTTGTATTTATGAGGTATGATCTAAATCATATTCATAAGTAACAGATACGATTTTATAATCGTTGGTGAAGAGACGGAACGAGTCTCCAGTTTCACATATTTGTACTAATTTTACAATTTCTTAAAAATAAAATCGCAAATTTTGTCCCTTCGCTAAGCAAATTCAGTAATAATTTTTAAATCTTGTAGTAACTGGTATATTATTTCTGAATATTTTTATCACCAGAATATATTTTTTTTTGATCAAAATCACAGAGACTAGTTTTTCTTATTGTGTGTTTTCAACATCTAAAAGTATAGTAATTATAAATAAGCTGAGTAACTTCGAGGCCACTCCACTTGCTCTGTCCAGGTATAGGGTCCGAATGATAACTGTGGTATTATAATATAAGCGGTACAGAATCAGAGTGTGGTACGGTGCAACTGTGGTTCATGCGATTTGCGGTAACTATTCAAAAGTGTTAACTATTCATCTATTTTATATTATAAATATTTTCAACGTTTGGTGGCGTTATACCATTCACAAACATGATCCATCTACACTATCAATCTACAAGTTCGCTGAAACATTGTTATATCATTATGCTATTTACTGCTGAATTGACAAATTTCTTCATTATTTTCATTTTGTTGTTGGTTTGTAGTCGACCATGAACATAATAACAATAAAAAAACTAACAATATGAATTTGAACCTTAGATCTCGTGATCATTAAAAATTGGACAAAAATCTCATATGGACCAAATGGTCAAAAAATATTCTACAGCATCCAAAAAAAATCTGTATGGACATCTATCATGTAAATTACTGTAACACCCTTAATGAAACTAAATTAAAATAAAATTAAAAACACGAAACTAAAAAAATTTGTGGTCGCCGGCGTAGGGTTTTTTCTTCCTCATTCTCTGCGTCTTTTCTTCTACGACTCCTCGTCTTCAACCCTGTTCCACTACAGCGGCATCGACGTTGAAGTTTGTTATCCACCATGTTAAATGGCGTCCAAACTCGTGACATCCCTTGCTTTATCTTGAGCTCAGATGCCACAACCTCTTCTCAGCTTTATTCTCCAACTCCTCCGCCGGTTTGGTGAGCCACAACCAAACCTGATTGAGACATCATCCCCAGCGACCCCAACAGCTTTGGTGCCCAGCATGTACTCGACTCCATGACATCGGCATCGTGGATGAAGCTCTTCATCCACTGTGGCCTTCTCTCTTCCAAGACCAGAGCTTTAAATCTTCACTGAACCCATGTGCCTTCACCACATTACGATTCACCACCGCAGCTTGCCTCTCCAAGTTCTCTGTCTGTCACTGTTCCCTCATCTCTCTTATGCGACCTCCGGTGATCACTTGTGTCCATTTAAGACGAGTATAGCACCAATATACTCAACATGCATGAAAAATCTTGCTTTCAAGGCCAAATATTGAGAAATGGAAGCTGAATCAACAGCTTTTTCAGGTCCTATACCAAGACTGAACTCTGTCAAAGACACATCTTCAATAAGAGTGGGATCAGTCAGAGTTTTGATGTTAAGCCTCTCGAGATAAACACTTCACTGAAAATTCTTATAAAAATTTAAGTGGACTTTCGCGTTTTTTAACTTATGATGTGTATTGAAACCTGCAGCTATTGGATGGTCTCTCTGTGGAATGTAGGAAGTTTGGAGACGTTTTGGCGAGTAAAGTACGTATAATTTCAAAAGATATCAAAGATGCGAGGTATAGTAAAAGCAGCTAAGTGATCAGTGTTGGCTTGCCAGCTTGTGCAATTATCTATGAGATTTTATACTGTGTCAAAGTCAATAAGTCCGGCTTGTTACTTAATAAAGTCTCAACTTTTTTTTTTCTTACTTTCACTTCTGATGATTAAACAAAGAACACAATATTTTCTTTATCGGCACGACACTCCCAATGTTTACGTGACTGCATTTATGCTAAAGACACAAAAACAAAAGAATTTAATGATTATCATTTACTTAACATATGTAACTATAAATTTTATGAATATATGTGATTTATCTTTACAAACATCAAACATATTTTTAAAAAGTTATGATGTGAAAGTATTGGTAAAACCCCTAAAACTAGATATATAAACAATTGATATCATTTTTATTATATATTAGATGAGTATTATTGGTACAACTGGTGCAACTTTGACATTCGGAAATTGATAAAACAAATTTGGTATTCCATATGAGAAAAAAAATGATATTATAAACATAGTATGAACACATAAATAAGTGGTACAACTAATAAAATTATATTTTATGTATGGTGCAACTAATTTTTTTCAATTTTGTAGTCCAAGTACAACTATGTTCAAGCCGGTACAACTCACAAACTGGTACAACTACGTGTTAATATGTTCATTTAGTTGTACCAGTTTTTGAGTTGTACCGACTTGAACGTAGTTGTACTTGGACTACGAAATGAGAAAAAAAAATTAGTTGTACAATACACAAAATATAATTTTATTAGTTGTACCACTTATTTATGTATCCATACCATGTCACAAATGTTATTTATCATATATTTTGTATAAAGACGCTCAATGTGTGTGTTTTCCAGAAATAATGTGGCTAAACAAGTAAACAACCATTATATATCTTATACTTTTAAGGTTTGTTAACTTGTTTGTCCACTATATTTTTGAAAAACATACACCAAATTCATTTTAACCAAATTAATGATTCTACTTTAGTGGGGCAAAGGCATGTACACATAAAGAAGTGGTACAACCGAGATAAGTTTAAATTTTATGTGGTACTACTAGTTTTTTCGATTCCACTGCCAAATTACAACTATGTACAAACTGGTACAACTCATAACCTAGTACAACTACGTACGACCTGGTATAACACAAATACTTGTAATACTATGTTATTTCATTTTGTATTGTGCATCACTTTTTAAACATGTATCATGTTTTAAATATCGTGGTTGAACACTAATATCGTAATATTTTGAAAAAACATAATTTAACCTAAATATTTTAATGTAATTTTTTTTGACAATTATTACACCATCTCATAAGTTTAAATAATCTATCTTATACTTTAACTATTTATTTACTTGATTAACCACATTATTTTGAAAAAAAACATAATTTAACTTTTGAAAATTGTTAGTTTAAGTTAATGTCAATGTTACAAGGCCATTTTGTGATATATTCCTATTTTTATTAAGGTTTTAGAATACATATATTTTTTATTTTTGCAATTATTACACCACCCTATAAGTTTATATAATATACCTCATATTTTTAAGGTTTCTCTTATTTGATTAGACCAACATTTTCACTGGTTCTGCATAATCATCTTCTACAGCATCATTAATACGCTGTAAACAAAAATCAAATATCACCACAATACAAAAAAAAAATAGTTTGCATTATTTATAAATGATGTAAAATTGATCACTTAAAAAGTGACTCTGGAAGTGGTGATGCACATAATTTACAACAATTCATTTAATAATTGATGTAAAAATATAAATTATTTGCATCAGTTCATTTTACAAAAAATTAGTCTCAATTTTAAGAAGTTATTCAAAAATATGTATCATTTACAAAAACTGATTTATATCATTTACTAATTAAATGTAATTTTAACAAAATTATGTGATTAAAATGATTTCTTTGTTAAATAATTCTTAATTAATATTTTTACTGATTATTTTTATTATTTGTTGCAATTTTGTTTGTTTCTAATATATTTTATTATCTTGATAAACAAACTAAAATTTTATAACTGTTTAGAAGAATTGTATTAATACATCACGATTAAAAAAATTATTTGCAAAACAAAAATACATAAATCATACATCAAACCCAATCTTTTTTCTTTTTCCGGTGACTCGCGTTTTTAAAGCAATAGTTGAATTTGGCTCCGCATCTAGCTTTTTGGCCTCGAGACCAAATAGATGAAGATGATTTTTTTTTTCTAAAAATTGTACAACTAGTATAACTAGTAAACGTATCAATTCCAAATCAAATATTACTGAAAATATAATATTTATATATTTGACACATGCATGCAGGGGAGATTAGACCAATATGTCTTATTGGTTCTATGTTTATATATTTTTTTCAACTTGCAAAGTATTTAGGGATTTATCCTAATGTTCATTTCTTTTTCCTCTCAACCGCCTGCTGGCGACCTAGAAACTTCTAAATCAATTTTTAAATCTAAAAGAAAATACAAACTTATAATAGGTTATTAATAACGAAAATTAAATAATATTGTCATATCAATAAAAAAATTTATATTATCATTTTTTATTTGGATAACTTAATAAAATTTCATAATATTCTAAAGAATCACAAATTTATGCAATGTTAAAAAATATATGAGTAATTTAATCAATGTTTTTTTTAAATACTATCAGATATTTTGTGTTTTTATCGGATCAATGGTATCAGATTGCGGGTTAATAGTGAGATTTTGGATTTTTACCGGGTTCTATCAAATTTTGAAATAACGATTTTTTCATTAAATCTGAACCGGATTATATATAATGTATCAGGTCTATAGGTTTAACCATAAATCTATGTCGGATATGAAAAAAAATTCTTAAAACTCAAATATTATTATAGAACAACTACCATATTTCGAACAAATACCATATTTTGAAGAGAAAATAAAAACAAATGATATAAACCTAAAAACTCAATTGTTATGGTTCGAATAAAAAATAATGATAGTTTATAAATCAGTTTTCGATCAATAAATGAAAAACAAGCTCGTGCTTTTTAAGCGTGAATCAAAATCTAGTAATTTATTAAATTGTATAACTAGTTCAAATGTACAATTAGTACAACTAGTACAACTGATATAACTGTACAACTGATATAACTGTACAACTAGTACAACTGGTACAACCAATAAAAAATAATTTTAAATATTTAAAGTTAAATGAATATGGGTCGGGTTTTGGGTATTGAGTTTGAGTTCGGATTTAGTTGGTTGGGTTGGTAAATAAGTTAAAGTTTTTAGGTTTTATGGATATTTTGCTGACCTTTCATATTAAATTTAATTCTAAAAGAAATTCAAATTATAAGGGGTCCAAAATAGATTTTTTCAGATCCAAGTGGTCCATTATAGAATTTGATCCTTAAAAATTGGAGCAGAAAAGAAGTTGGATCAGATCTATAGGTAAGGAGTATAACTTATTAAAAAATTTGGTAACAAGACAAACAATTAGTTTGTTTATTAAAACTGACAATTTTTTCGTCGAGGCATGAACTCTATTTTATACAACGATGTGAAAGGTTGGACTTAGGTATGGGTAAGAGCTAATGAAATGTTCCTAAGGTGAAGAGTATTTGTTGTCTGGATGTGAAGCTTTTGGAACACTTCAAGTTAGATGTTTAATTGTTAGCTTAAGCTGTGCGACATTTTGTAGGGTCCGTTTGTCCCAACCACATAATCTAACATCTTTTAACGAATTTTGTAGCAGATGTAAAGGGAGGTAACATTTTTTGCAACTAGTTCATTGATTTTTTCCGGAACATGTATGTTTGTGGTTGATTGATTGATATCATAAGAGCCAATCTACAAATGTAGTATGATTTTAACATCCCAGATCCAGTTTCATCCATTTTTGTTGTCTTGTGCAGATTGAATATAGACTTTACTACTTTATATTAAGATACAATCTGAAAGTTCGTACACTTTCGCACATAAGTAACATTCCTCTTTAAGAAGACGTTTACTTTTGTTTTTTCCCAGTATAATTGTTTTACTATGTAGAAGGGAAGGGTGGTTGTATTTGAATATAATATATGACATGTAGAAACGAAATGAGAAAAAAATATCTATTATTTGGCATGACAAATGAATTACAAATAATGAGGTCTATTTGACTATCCCAAATCAAGTTTAGATAAAACCTTGTATTTTGCACGACAAATGATAAGATCAAACATCTTCGACTTCACGTGATGTTCCTTATATCTTTGACAATTGACATATATGTCGACGAAATTTATGTCAATATCCTTGAATTTGAAGTGTCGTTACAAAAAGTCATTGTCGTTAGACAATTTTGGTCCGTTTTGTGTGGCTTCGACTCTATCAACCGTTGCTATGTCCCCACTTGATCACAACTATCGATCAGTCAATTTGGTCCAACTGCTCTAGTTTGGTTCAATTAGACATGTCAATTAGGGCCGAAGCCCGTAGACCGAGCCCGCCCAGCCCTAAAAATTACCGGGCTTGAGCTTAGCTTTATAAGCCCAAAAAAAATTGGGCCTTTCGGGCTAAGCTCATTTGGGCTTTGGGTATTTTGGGCTTAAGTCCGTTTGGGCTAGGGCCGGCCCGAAAACCCGAAATTTATATTTTAGCGTAAATATTATCCTTCTTTCTTGTAATCGAAACTATTATTAGTATTGATATATTATTTTAATATTTTTATCTAAACTCTAATAAAGCAAATATAAATTTAATGCACTTTATTGTTTCATCATTACAAGTGTTACATTTTAAATTTTACAAAAGTACATTCTTCTTTCATGTACAACATGTTTTTATTTTCAAAATATAAAGTATAAAACGTTTGACCATGTTTATCATAAATTTTGTTCTCTTATATTTTTTGTTTTAATTGATATTTGATTATTTAAATCTTATTAAATTTGGTTTGTGTATAAAATGTTTTTAAAACATACGAAAAAATAAAAAATTTGTGATAGACAAGAAAATTTTAAACTCACTTTATACTTTTTTTATTTTTTAAAAATGAAACTTTTTTTTTAATGAAAATTCACATGTATTAAAACGATGGAAGTGACAATGACAAATTATTTTTCGAAAAGCCCACAAAAGCCCGAAAAACCCTGTAGCCCTATAAGGGTCGGGGCGGGCTTTGAATTCTAGGCCCAAATTATTTTCGGACCGGGCCGGGCCGGGCTCAAATATTTACGGACTTAGCGGGTTTGGACCGGACCGGGCCGGGTCAGCCCGAATTGACACCCCTAGGTTCAATGTCGCAATAATAATTATGAAAAATGTCAAATCTCTTGGTGTGATAAGTTTGTTTTCGTAACTGATTTTTCTTGTTGGTTGATGTTAAGAGAACATAGGAGCTCAAGGTTTGGTATATTATACTTCCTTTCGACTGACTGAAAAGATAGAACATGAAAATGACCCAAATAATATCATATATAATTACATATAAGGATAAATATTAAATCTACTAGCACTGGTAAAAGATAATTACCAAACCTAGCTAGTGCATATTCTAACTAATTTTTCGAGACTGGTCGGACGACTAAGCCATGATAATTGTATTTGTCCAGAAAGAGTGGTATGTGTTGGACTTTAGTGGACCAAAGGAGAACGATTCGACCACTAAGGAGGGACCGGAACTGCACCTCCAAGCTTTCCAGAGCGTATATGTTGGTTGTAGCCTACTCTGAAGGATATAGTATTAGTTTCCGCTGTTTTAAAAATAATTATACTAAGCGAAATCGAATCTGAGTAGTGTTTGTATCCTATTCAAATTGTAATATGGAAGAAAACATTAAAAAATGTATTGATTTGATCGTTTATTCTTTTAACCTTCATTTATCGCATTTTAAGGCGAACCACTCAATATAATAACAAAATTTACAAAGAAGACATATCTTAGTCATGGACTAGTATTAATTATGCTGAAACCTCATAACCAATACTAATGATATATAGTTATATATAAATTGCAAGAGGGTTAAAAGCTCGATCACGCAATTAAAATATCACTACCAATGTGCTCAGCACCTTATCACTACCTTCCACGGTAAACCTACTTTACGAATAATGATGAGAAGTAGACCGTATTATAAATGTAAATAGATATATCAAGTTGCTATTTATAATTTTAACTCATATCCACAACAAAATACAGTATATCATGTTCTAATCAAATATAGTTACAATCTATTACAGTTAAAGTCTGAATTCAAAAAAAAAAAAAGTCGTCTGAATTCAAAAAAAAAAAAAAAGTCGTCTTAATTCTATTTAAGGTCTTATGAAAATTTAAAATAAATATAATAGCAACACACAGAGGCGGCCTATATCGTTTCAACGAAGACTAGTATGTATTACAATATGAACAAAACCTAGTTTCATCCCTAATGTAAACCTTTAAATTCACATCTCTTCTTATTACCAATCAAAAATGCACATAAATTAATAATAAAATACATTATTTTTCTTTTAAAAAAATTTAAAATAATTCAAAAAAAATAATGACGTTCATTTTAATGACGATAACGCCACTAACTAAACCCTAAATCTTAAATTCTAAACCCTAAACCTTAAATCTAAACCCTAAACCCTAAATTCTAAACTCAAACTCTAAACCCTAAACTCAAACCCTATATCTTAAACCCAAATCCTAAACTCAAACCGTAAACTATAAACCCAAACCCTACGCCTTAAACTCAAACCCTAGATCCTAAACCCAAACCTAGACTCTAAACCCAAATCTTAAACCCTAAAGAAACAACATCAGCATTAACCCAAACCTTTAGGATATAGGATTTGGGTTCCGGGTTTACGATTTGAGTTTAGGGTGTAGGGATTAGGTTTGGATATATGGTTTGAATTTATAGTCTATGATTTGGGTTTAGAATATAGGGTTTGGGTTTAGGATTTACGGTTTGGGTTTAGGGTTTATGATTTAGGTTTAGGATATAGGATTTGGGTTTAGGATATAGGGTTTGAGTTTACGGTTTACGGTTTGGGTTTAGAGTTTATGATTTAGGTTTAGGGTATAGATTTAAAGTTTAGGGTTTAGTTAGTGGCGTTAGTATCATTAAAATTGACGTTATTATTTTTTTCAATTATTTCAGTTTTTTTAAAATAAAATTAATCTATTTTATTATTAATCTAGGTGATATTTTGATTGGTAATAAGAAGAGAGGTGAATTTAAAAATTCACCCTAACCTAAATCTTGTGCTTACAATATATACTAAAGATGCATAGCAATACAAATAAATTCAAATAGGCTTAATTAATGCTTCCCCATGTGCTTAATACATCATTAGTTATTATCCTCCACATAACATGTCTGCAAATAATTATGAGAACACGTAGACCGTATTGAATACGCACGTAGTTATATAATGTTTATTGTAACTTTTAGCGTCGTAGCCTAATGGTTAAGGTTCGAAAGCTTTTACATTCAGGTCTGGAGTTCGAATCTTAGACTATGTAATTTCTTGCAGATTATAGAAAATCTAGGTTTCAAATCCCAGAGAATGCAATTTATTAATACAGACTACAAAATAAAGGCTTACAAGGAATCTTCAGCATCGCACAAGTAAAATCTGGTCAAAAATGAATCTTTATAGGACGGCTCAGATGATACAGTTAGGCGTAGATCTTCATAAGGCAGATAATATTGTCGGTTATCGAATCGTCTATGTAATCTTTCTCATAAATGTAATGTCATAATAAATCAGCGTTAAAAAAAAATATATATATATATATATATCATGTTGCTTAATTTAAATATTTCTCTAACTTTTGGTTTGGTAATATTACAGATATAGTTATCATTACTATTTCAATTGTATTGGTAAATAGTGCCAATATTTTATTGTTTCTAAATGAAACGGAGAGACTTTGATCGATCATGCAAAAAACAACGGTACAAAGTTCATTTAGTAAATTTTCTTTGTTATGGCTATGTAGTTACAATTCATAATTTTCTTTTAGGAATTGACATTAAATATTAAATATAACCAACGATTCTTTTTTTTTTGACAATACAATTCTAGTTTCTTCATATTACTAATGCAGGCCTATAATATTAAAAATAGACGATTCTATTCAAAGTAGAAGACACTATATTGCTTGATTCGCTACCACTTTGTTATAAATCATTCACACTTTGTTGTTATTAAATTAACACTCGTGTGGCTGATATATCTCAGATCTCTTCTTTACAAATCGATTCTTGGTAGGTTATATGAAGGCTATAAAGCCTACAACTGTAGAAGCAAGCGTGCTTGTGGTGGCGAGGAATAAAGTGAGTTTCTCAATGTTGTCTTCATTTTTTGTCCAAGATATGTTTTCTTTTTTAGTTTTGAATTTTGATATTTCTTTTATTTTTATGTTGGAATGAGGTTTGCAAATCGCAAGTGTGAAAGTTGGTTCACTCTATTTTTTTTTTTCAAAATAGATTAACTTTATAATAGAGTTGAATTCTAATCAAATAATATTTTATTTGTGAAAAATAAAGTGATGAACAAAATTTAAAGAAATTTTTTAAAATAAAGTGTTGAACAAATAAAATTTTAATTTTTCTCAAAATATTATATAAAGGAAAGTTTTAATTCTACAAGTTTGATACTACTTTTCAAATTTACTTTTAAAGTATAATCATTTTCGAAAATACCACAAAATTTTGATTAAAAGATTAAATTAACTCTCATAAATCATTTATAAATATTTAAGAATGATTTATAAAACATTTGTAGAAGTTTATAAACTCAATCTCACCCCCTAAATATTAAACCCTAAACAATTATCACTCAACCTTAAACTCAAAGGTTATAGTATTTTTTGACTGAGTGTATTTTGTAAAGCGGTAGTCAACTTAGGATATTTTAATCAATTTCTTATGAGATAATAGTTTTTTTACATTTTCTGTTTATATTTAATATACGAATTATATATAAAATAGTCTATAAATATATATTATTTTTATGCATTATCATCTATAAATATGTTAATAGAAAATTATACATATTTAGCTAAATATACAAATATTTTTACAATATAATTTCCTTCCACTAAGTTATTATGCATGTTGTTTCTACATCATCTGAATATGTAACTTTAGTGTTTGTTAGTAGGTTGTAAGGATATCAGAGAAAGCCTTCGGCCATTTGAAAAGAGAAATTTAATATGATAATCTTCAATTTTTTAATTAAAAGAAATATAACTCATAAGCACATCACTGTAGTCTCTATTTTTAATCAAATACAAATAAATCTCTTTTTTTACCTGTCCATTTTAGTCTCTTTAAAAATTAGATCATTTAATTTTTTTAGTTATATTTAATGAATGATTTTCGATGGGACTGTAATAGCGTAGTCAACAAAATATAATAATTTTTGGTTCCAGTTTTAAAATTTAAAGAGTAAAATAGTATTTTAAAATTCAAGTTTTTTCAAAGAATTATGAAAATTTTAATATGTTACAAATAAGTTAAATTTTATGAACAATAATATTCAATAAAAGTTTGTATTTGTTTACAACATATATATTATGACACATGTATGCATATTTTATTTTCTTTTAGTTAGAACTAATATTTTGTTTATATATCTAACTTACATCATATTTAAACATTCAATATTCAATCAAATATAATAATTATGTAAATTAGTTTGATTACTTAGATATACATGTATTCTACTTAGTGTTTAAATAGACTGTTTCTGTGTTGTCATTCAACATTTACTCATAACTATAAAGTGGTTCATTTTAATAAATAATAAAATATTTCTGATCTGCAAACAATTCAAATATATTAGTAAAATCTTGATCCATAAGCTAGAGTACTAGCACATCATGGAGTGTTTTCAAGCATTCTGGAACCTTTCATTTTATAATTAAACTACTTCTTGAAATATTATATAAATTATTTTAATTACTTATAACTTTTACAAATGTATAGTTTAGTAACCATATATATGTAATATCAAAATAAAAATTTAAATATTAATTTTTATAATTAGGTTATATTTTGCTTTTTAATTAAATTTTTGTTGTACTGGATCTATTTTATTTTATATTTTAATATGTTTTCTATATATTTTATTATTTATAAATTAATTTATTTTTGGATAGTAATGTAAAAATAAATATTTAGTTAGATATGAATATTACATATTTATATCTTATATATATTATTATGTAATTATTATGATTCACATAAATTTTAATTTATATGTTATATAATTTATTCTAACTTTGTACAGAATTTTAAACTGTTTTTCTCATTTTTACCATTTAAACATAAATTTTAAAGTTTAAACTATTGAACCCTTTTGATCTACTTTTGCACCGCTTGATTTATTCCATCTTCATTTCTTCAGTTCGTTGTCAATGGATATTTTACGCATTTTCGATATAAAAATCCGCCGGAAATTCATCGGGTATTTCAGATGAATTTTTTGTCTTGTTGAGAATATGTGAGAAATTATAACGGTTATCTAACAAATAGTTTGTTCTTCTCATTTCGTCAGAAATTTTCTAACATACATGCTTTATGATGAATTTTGAACAAAATGTTATTAGTTGGGAATTCCTTACGGATTCCCGACAATTTCCCAGATTTTCATTTTCATTGGAGTTTTATTAAGAATTCTTGACAGATTTTTTCGCATCGGAAACCACCTTATCTTCTTGTAGTGTATTTGTTTTTTATTGTAATCTTTTTATTTCAAATAATCTGCTTTATTTGAAATGTTTTCCTGTGATAAAATGTTTGATATATTTTATTTACATCTCTTCCACTTGATTTGCTTTGATATGTACATTTTAAACTGTTTTTACCATTCGAAGCCTTAATGTTTGAATGGAAATGTAGAATAAAGACTGTTCCTATACTTAGACATGAAAATTGCTATTGTGTTGCCATTCAACATTTACTCATAACTATACAGTGGTTCATTTTAATAAATAATAAAATATTTATGATCCACAAGCAATACAAACTAATTTACCGAATCATCATAGTTGATTGAATGTTGTAAATTTTTAAGATAATGAAAGTTAAATATATAAAACCAAATATTAGTTTTAATTATAAAATAAAATAAAAATACTTACATGTGTTGTAATATATATGTTAGAAAAAAAAACTTTAATTAAATATTATTAGTCATAAACTTTAAGCTATTTGAAACATATGAAAATTTAATAATTCAATAAAACATAACTAACTGAAAACATATTTTATTTTTTTTTTATTTGAATGGATGTAGATATATAAAATAGCATGAAAATATAAAAGTAATTAATTAAACAATAAATAAAAATGCATGCATGTGTTATAATATATAGTATTCAATTATTACCAACATAATTTATATTTAACTATCTTTCTGAATATTATATAAAACAGCCTAAATTGATCAAATTAAAAAATGCGTACATATGTCATAATATATTTGTAGACATTAAGTAAAATGTTTACTGAGTATTATTGAATATAAATTCTAAATTTAACATATTAATTTTTTAATTATTCATTGAAAAAACTAATTAAAAGCTTACCTTAATTTTTGAATTATTTTTGTTGGATGTAGATATATGAGTCAACTTGAAAAATATAAAAAAATTAATTAAACACAAAATAAAAATACTGCATGTATTAAAATATAAAATTGATGAAATAAAATATAGTGTTTGTAAATGGTATAATATATTTTTAGAGAATAAGTGAAACTCTTATCATATTTTTAATCAAAATAAATAATATATTATACTATTTATAGATAAAAAAAACACTACATATTGTTTTAATCAAAAAGCTTCACATGCCCATCGACATCCCTTCTTATCTCTCATTTACCTGCTGTACAAAAAAACAACACATTTAAGGATTTAAATGGTAACGCAGATCAAACAGAAAATATAGATCAAAAAGAAAAAATACATCTCAAGTAAATTGTTTAGATAATTAATCTATATGCAGATCTTCTGTTATTTTATAAAAAAATTGTTATGCTTTAAATATGCAGAACAAATACAGATCAAATAGATTGACTTATAATAGCAAAATCAATTCAAGAAGTACATGTTACGCATATCATGTAGGATAAGTGCATATGTACATCAAGTGGGACAAATGCATACACGCAAATCAAATAGTTTATTAAAGTTTTGAATGATAAAATCAATTCAAATAAAGCAGATTATATATTAAAAGTAATTATTATAATAAAAATAAAAACTCATAATATATAAATGCACTATACAAATAGCAGTAGATATTGCACTAAATCAATGTTACTCCAACTTTAAAATCAAATACGAAAATGTTAGAAACAAAAAAATACATATCTCTTCTATACATATTTAAGCTACAATATAATATATTTAAATAATACATATTGTAATTAAAACCATATACATTATATAGATATAATAATTTTAATAAATGTAAAACTAATATGAAGAAAACAAAGAAGAGCTAAATAGACAATGATAGTTTTTTGTATTGTTAGAGTTGTGATTAAATTAAAATGAAAATATGGTATTTGTAGAAGAAGTTAATTTATAAATAATTTAGTATATATAAGACATTTAAAAAAATATCAATAAAATAAATTCAGTTAATGTTAACTTTTAATAAAAATTTGAAAATATAACTTAATTTAAAAAGTTTTGTTTTCGATATATTATTATAATATATGTTCACAAAAATTTACATTTTTAAAAGCTTATAAGTAACTAAAATATTTATTTACTATTATTAATTTCAAAAAGGTAAATTATAAATGTAAAGGCAAAAAATGCTTGAAACACTTCAAACATGCGGTCTAAAAAATGTACATGAGGAGAGAGACAAGAAAAATGCAAAATAAATAATGATGTAGAAGAGATTGCATTTTGTACTCACTCACAAATTAAAACCCAGAACTAAAATAATTAATAAAATATTAATGTACTTCATCTAAATTATTAGATTTCGAATGGGAATACAAATAATAAAATGCAGATTAAACAGATAATGCAGTTTAAGTATAACAAATGCAAATTAATTAAAATATGCCGAAAAAATACAAATCTAACTGTTAAAACTAATTTATCAAACCAGCATGTTTGACTGAATGTTAAAAACATACAAAACAATGATATATAATATATAAACAGAAATATAATTTCTAAATAAAAAAAATAAAATATATGCATATGTTATAATTCATTAATTGAGAACAAACATAAAATTTATTGATTATACAATTTTTTTTACCATATTAAAATTTCATAATTTCTTGAAACATAACTAATTCAAAAACTAAATCTTGATTTTAGAACCATTTATTATAGATGCAGATGTATTAGACAATCTAAAAATGTAAAAAATAAAAATAAAAATTATATTCAATACTTCATTTTGTAAAAATATTTATTTCTTCTTTAATAATGCATTACATTTTTAGAAGATTTTAAAAACATACATAACTACTTATTGCATTGAAGTTATATAAAAATGTGAATATATAAATTATAAATAAACTCTTCTAAAAGGAGTTATTACGTAATACAAAAAATTGAAATAAAATATTAAACTATAGTTGTAAAATATTTTTTGTTTAATTTAGAATTGTTTGGAATAACTCTAATAAAAATATCTATAAAAAGCTAATGAACACAAAATATACTTATATGCATTGACCATCTACATGTTACCCACCAAATTTTCTTATATTTTTGCAGATCAACTATTCAACGACGAACATTAATCTGCATGCAGATTTGCAAATATCTTATGATTTCGATTTGTTCTGCAATTAAATGGATGAGCAGCAAATAAATGGAGAACAATCTTCATAATAAGGGTATGAATGTCAAGCAAGAGAGAGAGACATGACTACATTTAGTACTCATTCACCACTAAAATGCAGAATTGAAAATAATTAATGAAGACCTCGAATGGTGACACAGAACAAAAAATATAGATCAACCAGAACAAATGCAGATCTAGTAAATTATGCTGAACAAATGCAGATCAAGTTAGGTATGGGCATTTAAGCTTTTCAGGCCGGATTTGTTTCGGTTCCTACTGGGTCTATTCTTTTGGATCTAATACTTTTGGATTCAGCTATGTATTTAGAAATTTTTGGTTTGGGTTCAGATCAGTTATTAATGAATTCAGATAGGTTCAAGTGTAAAATTAAGATATCTATAAAATGCATATTATTTTGGGTACATTTTAGATCCGATTATGTTCGGATATTTAGGACTTAAAAGGACCTAAAAACTCGAACTCGATCAGAAACCCAAAAATATTACAAAATCCAAAAATACTTGAAAATATTCATTTATCCGGTAAATACAAAAACATTTACCCAAAATCTGACTTAAATACCCAAAATACCGAAACTTTATCCGATACCCAAATTATATTTATAGAAATGGAATTTATACCCAAAATTATAGCCGAAAACCAAAACCCGATACTTCAAAAATATCTTTAATACCAAAAAGTACCAAGATACCGAAACTCAAAAAGTATCCAAAATCCCAAAAAGAATACCCGAAAATACCTTAAGATATTCAAATACCTGGTAAATACCCGGTATTTTATCCGAAATCAGATTTGAAGACCCAAAAATGATGAAAATTTGATAAAATGTTGAAAATTTAAAATGATGTAAGTTACATATCTTAAACACTACTTCTAATTAAAGAGAAACAAAATTGCATTCATGCTACATATGTTATAATATATTTTCCAAAAAATCAATTAAACAAAAGATAAAATACATGCATGCATTATATGTTGACAAAACATGTTATAATATATATGAAATAACAAAAAATATATCTGATATTTTACTGTGTAAAATATGAAGTAACTATAAAATAAAATTTAAACTTTAAAAAGATATTCAAATAAAATAAGAGTTATTAGATTACATGCATGAATTCATTAAACTAGTTTATGTTAAAATATCATAAAATAAAAGTTATTTCTTTGTAAACAAGTATTAATTAATTGTCTTATTTATATTAATTATTGCCAATAATAAAAATTAAAGAAATATAACATGTATGTTTCTCTTTTTACGTAAATATTATATATGATTCTACAGTGAAGTTATATATTTTAGATGATATAAAATAATATATGTAAAAGAATAAATATTTGAAAACTATTTTTATTAATAAATTTGTAATTAAATTAATAAATAAAAACAGAAAATGTAATACAATGTTAAATCATATTTCTGAAAGAATATTGAGTTTATTTTTAGAGTGAATGAAATAAGTTATTAGTAAATATATTTTTAAACAACTAAAAGAGAGAAAATTTAAGCATATTATTTTTCAAAAAACAATTAAAGCATGCATCGTGATTAGCCCTCAACAATGTCTTCCTTTTTTGCTCTGCATATCAAAATATTAGTACTAGTAAATATTCTTCTTACAGTTCATTTATTATTTTATTGTTTATTTATGTTATGCATTTAAATTTGTGAATGGAAAAAAATGCATTTTAATCTGCATTTTACATGTAAAGCATTTAACTTTCTTTGTATTGTGTTCATATTCAAAGCCTTCGGCCTTGAAAGTGAAGTAGAACTAATGCAAGAGAAATGAGAAAATGTTGACATGCAGAGGGAACTATATATACTGTTCATTCAGCTATGAAAATGCTGACCTGAAATAAATAATAAAATATATATAAACTGCATGCATAAGATTTTTCTATGTTCTTTTTAAATTTATTTTGCATGCAGAAATTTATATTTTATACATTTTATTTTTGTTATTCAATTAAATAGCTGAATAATGACAAAATGCAGTACAATCTACAAATATTAATGGACTGTATTTTTTAATTTGGATTTGTTCTGCATGCTCATTCAAACCTTTAAGGTATGAATGAATATATAGACAAATTTAGTACAAAAGCAGTTTATATATATGCAGATTGAACTACATTTTTTTTTTGTTATTCACCATTCAAAAGGTAAATGCAAATCAAATGGTATAGATCAAATAAATCAAGTGGGATAAGTGCAAATCAAGCAGATCATGTGGGATTGATGCAAATCATGCAAATAAAAAAATATTATAGTTGTAAATGGTAAAAGCAGTTCAAAAATGCATATCATATATTTAAATAAAAAAATTACAACCAAAAAATCAAAACACATAATGTAGAAATACAATACATAAACAAGGTAAAATAATTTAATGAAAAATATTTTGATTTGCCCATAAAATATCTACAATATTATCTATAATGTTTGTCATATGATTTCCAAGAGCCATATTTGCTATATTCATGTCACTTAGGTCACTTTTAGAATATTCGTTGCTGGTATATGTGTGTCTCATTACTTCAACAAAATTTTCAATAAAAAGATTTGAAATTCTAAAAAAAAAAATGTAGTCTCATTGTAGCATTTACAACTCTTGTCTGAAAATGAATATTGTATTCCAAAAAATCACACAAAATCCTCTATTTCTCTTCCAGACTCCAGATATCTTTTCAATAACACAACGTAGAGATACATGACATCGATTAAATAGTTCTTTTTATTCTTAAGAGGAAGACCATTGTTGAAATGAGACATGTGATACCTAACAACCCATTCCGAAAAGATTTACAGGGAGCTAAAAAACATCTCGTATTTACTTACATGCATATGTTATACGTAAAAACTCTAAAATGTATCATATATATAGGATTTTCCAATTAGCTAAACTATATTTTCAGTTATTAATATGTATTATATAAATATAATAAAATAAAAATAAAAGGGTAATCTTACCTTACACCAGAGAGGAGCATAATACACAACAACAAGAGAGTTTTATTTTGACAAAGTATAGAACTAGTAAGATTATATTTATGGATAATGAATCAATATTTATAGAATTAATTTATTTCAGTGAAATTACCTATTGGCTAGAAAAAGAGTGAAATAGTTAAACAACATCAAAAGCACTAAAGGTAGAAGAAATACATGCAGGTGAACTGTATTTATGCAGAAAAACAAAAAAAAAATTATACTTTATGGAGTTTTCCTTCTTTCTTTTTTTAATTTTACATTAAAAAACGTGAATGATTTTATAGTACATAAAAACCCATGTGCATGACACTTGTCACTGTACTGCTTTTCTATTCAAACACTTTGATCTGCATTTATTTTATTTGACGTGCATTTTTTTAATTTACATCACCATTCATTCGAAATCTAAGTGTTAAATTGTTTAATATGTAAAGAAGGAAAAAAAATATAGGAAAATTGCAGATGGCCAATGAATTATTAACTATGTATATCCTACATAAGTATTTGGTCAATATTTATTTAGCTTGCATTGAACTGCTTTTTAATTTATAAGAAAACATACATTTCTTTTTTTGAACAACATATAGAAGTATCATAAGTAAAGAAGGTTCAGTACATCAAAAAGAGTTCGGTACCAAAACCGATTTCGAAAGAGGATCAGCAATGGAGTTATACTCCCTACGGATAAAGGAAAATACAATGAAAGAGAAAGACGAAGATAGAAACTTGACATCCATGAGAACTCCAAAAATCTCCACCGGATATGACTTCGAGTCTATTGCTCTAGTGAGCTCCTGAGAGTCGGATCAAAACCAGACATTTGGAAGAGAAAGGTTGTTAGCCGCTGCCACTGCTTCTCTGAGTGCTGCTAGTGCTTCGGCCAGCAGTGGTGACTTAACATGAGTAAGAAGTTAGTTCCCCGTAGGGGTGGGGGTTCGAGTTCGAAACGGGTATTTCTGATTTTTGGATATTTCGGTATAGAGGTATAAAACCCGTCTAAGTATTTCTACATTTTGGGTCGGGTTTGGGTATTTTAAGTTTGGGTTTGACTATTCCAGATCGGGTTCAGATATTTAGATTTTGAAGGAAAAAAAATAAATTCTTCATTGTTTAATTTTTTTTGTATTTAACATATATACTTTTAACTTAACTTGTTTTCTAATTTTTAATAGATTAAACTATTAATAGGTTTAAAGAAAAAACTTTAAAATAGAAAGATACTAATTAAGTTATTATTTTAAAATTTTGGATGCAACTTTTGTTAATGTAAGAAACAAGAGCTTGATATGTATTTTAAGTGAGTAGCAAATAATTTTTTCTATAATTATATGTATATTTATCTGATTTTTAGTCATGTGCAGCATCAATATAAAATTTTGAATAAAAATTAGAGAAGTAAACTAGAAATATAAGGTCAAGTATTCATATGTTCGGTTATGTTCGGATATCCATTTGGGTTCAGATGTTACCAGTTCGGGTTTGGATATCTAATTTTTCCTAATTCACTACCCGCTCTGATATTTTGCTATTTCGGTTCAGATTTCGTTTTTGGTTTTTCAGGTCGGGTTCGGATATGGGTTTGGATATCGGGCAAAATGCCAACCCCTAGTTCCCGGGGTCGCATTATCCTTGGAATAAAGGTCGAGGATCCAACCTAGGCCCGCAGTAAGAGAGTCACGGACCCACGACGCATCAGAGTTGCAGCGGATCGTTCCCGAAGGCAGAGATGGTGGTGTCATCGCTCCGATGGATGAAGGTTGTCGAAGGCTATTGTCTTCAAGTTGAGCGAGCTGCCACTCTCGAGCCCCATATATAGTCTTAATCATCAGATCACTAGCATGAGAAGCTATGTTTTCGAATAAGAATTTGTTCCGTGTAGTCCAGATTTGCCAACAGATCCAAGCAAAGAGATTCTGAGTGAGGCCGGTTGGAGGCAGTCGATTGATTGAGCATGAACAAGAGCTTGGGTGTACCAAGTAAATCAGATGTGCAATCTCAGAAAAAAAAAATACTCTATGTGGTGTCTGTTCCAAGAGTTGGAACCTCTAGTAAGCAAGTCTGAGACCATAAGGTCTCCCTCCAGATCACGCGTCGGACCAAAGGGTATGATGTGCGTCGAGGAGGAGATCCAATTATCTGTCCATGTGTTTGTTGTCTCGTTGTTGCCGATAGATTTGCAGAGTTGTGTCTTGAGGAGATCTCGGCGAAGAGAATCCCTCTCCACACATGAGAAGCTGAAGTAGAGCAGGATATCGACAAGAAAGATGGACCGTAGCAGTATTTTTCAAGGAGAACACATACGAATAATCTCCTCGGATTTTGGACAATCCACCAAGATAGTTTGCCAAGCATTGCAACGTTAAAGGCGTGTATATCCCTCATGCGTAAACCACCATCACTCTTTGTGTTCACCGGCAAATCTCACGCTACCCAACACATTTTTTTGTTGTATTTGAGTCCTACCAAAAAAATGGGTCGAAGCAGATTGAATCATGTTGCAAAGTCTGATAGGTAAGGCAAAGCAAGACACGAGAGTTTAGCTAAATGAATTAGTTAGTTAGTTTTGGATTCATGAGTCGCAATTTGGGCCGGCGTATTTGTTTTCGTTAATGGGCCTTTCAGTAATAGGCCCATCTGATCGACTTTTTCCTGGTATGAAAGAAACGAGGAAAGTAGAGAGAAACGTTTAGATTACTTTTCGAGAAATCGACGCGGAAAGAGCTTCTTCTTCTTCTTCCATCTCTCCGATTCGCAAAGAAGGAATGGTTCGTAACTTCGATTTGTCTCAATATGTGTGTTAACGATCAGCAATTTCTTGAGATTGGATCAAAGTTTTTGTGCTGAGATATAACGGCGAGATTGTTAGAATCAATCAAGGATGATTGATATAGAGTGTCTAGTAGCTTGGAGATTTTTATGCTAAAAAGATGTCTTTTCTTACATGCCCGTGTTAAAAAAGTTTAGATTTTTAGTAAAATTGAGATGTCTTGTCTTGTGTTGGTTTCTCTATGAGTGCTTCCTGTTCTTGAAATTTAATCGTGTCTTAGTGTTAAAAGTTTATATTTTTCTTTTGTTTCTAGTATAGTTGAGCTATGTCTCGTGTTGTGTTGGTTTGGTTTCTCTATGAGATGATTGATGTTGTTTAATTGTTTCTTCTGCAGTCGAGTCTATACAGAGGTGTTTCAAGGAAAGAGAAACCCAGACGTCATCATGGGTTGAATCAGCAGAAGAGGCAAGAGATCAAGGAAGCTTTTGATCTCTTTGACACTGATGGCTCTGGTACCATCGATGCTAAAGAGCTTAATGTTGCTATGAGGTGAATCTTTTTTGGAGTTCTGCAATGTTTTATTTTTATTTTTAAATATTAATCTTTCAAGTTACTACTCTGTGTGATTTAGGGCGCTTGGTTTCGAGATGACGGAAGAGGTAACATAAGTTTCATTTGTAGGTTCTTTTACTTCTTTGAAGAATGAAGGATTCTGATATATATATCCTCTTTGTTTTGTTTTGTTTTGTTTTGTATAATGATTGAAGCAAATCGAGAAAATGATAGCAGATGTGGACAAGGATGGAAGTGGAGCCATAGATTACGATGAGTTTTACCATATGATGACTGCTAAAATTGGTGAACGTGACACCAAAGAAGAGCTCACCAAGGCTTTCAAGATCATTGATCTTGACAATAATGTATCTATAATGCTTTCTTTCTTTCTTTCATCTCTCAGAGGATTACAATATCTAGTACAAAAGTCATTCTTTTACATATTTGTTGCAGGGGAAGATATCTGCTGATGATATCAAACGCATGGCAAAGGACTTGGGTGAAAACTTCACTGATGCTGAGATACGTGAAATGGTGGAAGAAGCTGACCGTGACCGTAAGTTGCTGAAATTTCTCTATTTTTTTCTTGGGCAAAGAACGCTTGGTGAAGAAACATGATTGACACTAAAATAAATACAAAATGCAGGTGATGGTGAAGTTAATATGGAAGAGTTCATGAGGATGATGAAGAGAACTGCTGCTTATGAGTACTAAAATATAGTTGTTGTTGTATTGGTACTGATGAGGTCTCTGTTATAAATACTTCCTTTTAACCGTGGCATTACTATATGTCTTTACTGAAGATACGTGTTTCCGTTTTTTTATCTATTTTATGAGACAAGTTTGGTCTTTTGTGTTGGTTTATGTTGTATCAAAAGACTTCGGATTAGTTTGCAAAAGTTTCTTAAATGTGGAGGAGGTTGCTTTGGTTTATTCAGACCCCTTTTACTGCGCAAAAGAATGTTGGATTTCATGTGAAATTTGATTTTAGATAAACCGGGAGAAGTTTTTCTCGTTTTTATGTTTTTGACCCCATATGAGATATCATCTCTGTTTAGCCCACAACTATTAGTTTTTATACAGTAAACCCAATTCTGTGTCTTCAATCATACAAACTTTGTTTTAATGACAATCAATTTGAATAGGGGTCTGTTACACAATTGTTACCTCGACGACATGATAGTACTTGACCTCGACGACAACAGCAACAAGAGAAGAAAAACATTATACTTGGCGATTCACAAGAATTTGTTACACAATTGTTACCCTAGTCTCCATATTAAACCATCATCTTTGTATAGCCCCCATAACTATATATCAGTTTTATACATTAGAAACCAGTTATGTATTCAAACCACGCAACTTTGTTATATAGTAAACAATCAAACATGACAAAAATTGAACTAGACAGCAACAACAAAGAGATTCACAATAATTCGTTAAAACATTGTTCAGAAAATAAAACCCTAGTTCTTATACTCGATCTTCTCCAAGCTTCGTGTCTTCCAAGCAACAGTACCCTTCTCTTCAACTAGTTGCGAGAAGTGAGTAATGTTTGATCCAAAATGGTGTTTATGCCGGTAGTGTTTGTTGAATCAATACAATAAAAGAATTTAAGAATAAGAATTAGATTCTTGAGGCATAGGAGAAATCTTGAAATGAAATCAAATGGAAAAAAGAATATAAAAGAGATTTCATTGATTGAAGGTTCATCACCAAGATGATTACAAAGGTAAAGTGAACCTTAGAATACAAAATCTCTATGAAAATATGTTCTTAAAGTCTAAGAAGAGGAGAAGATCATTTCTCATAAGGAGGTAGCTCCTTATTTATAGAAAGATGAAGCCTAGGGCTTCCTAGCAATATGAGCTTAGTTCAATGTCTAATGGGCCTTTAGGAGGATGTAAATCCATCCCCAACAGTAAGTCCCCCCAAGTTCGTAGAGAGAGATGAAGTCGATCTCTGTGAATTTTACGAATAGGGTTTATTAGACAATGAACTAGACACATTCATGCCTATGACGGTTTAGGCGAGTTTATTTTGAACTTGTGCCTAGTAATAAGCGAGTTTGCTTTAAACTCGTGCTTAGCGAAAGACGAGTTTACTTGACTCATGCTAAGACAAAGGCGAGTTTACTGAGAGCTCGTGCCTAGTAGAAGGAGAGCTTATGTAAACTCATGCCTAGCCAAAGACGAGTTTCTGTAAACTCGTGTCTAACAATAAGCGAGTCGACCGCAAACTCGTGCCTAATAAAAAGCAAGTTCAATTTAAACGTGTGCCTAAAATACACATTTACCGAACTATTGCTGATCCGAAGCCTCGTGTTGAGATCGTGTGTGCCAAACAAGTTGTTGGCTTGTGTGTTCGTCGGGCTATGATGATGTTGAGAAATGTGTCGGCTTGTGCTGTTAAGTTGGTGATCAGTGACGATGAAGTCGCCAAGAGAGTTGTGAGGACTGTGACCAAATCGCCATCATTTGCAAAGAGCGTCTCATATTCTTCGTCTTCTCTACTCTGTTTGTATAAGGGAAAGTGCTTGTCTCGTGATGATAATCTGGAGTTGTTCATGCTTTGATGGAAACGTGATGACACGTGTTGAAGATGAGTAAAAGCTCGTAGAACTTGATTTATCTGAAGCTTAACGTGTGACTGCGCATCTTGTTGTCTCTTTCCTCGTGACTCCCATGATCCCTTGATGACACTAGTGGCGTGTGCATACTTTCTAGCCGGGCAATGGACATCTCACTGTATTCTCTATTAATCATGGTGTCTCCTCGGTGAAGATACAAAATGAGTGACGAGATGAGATGAATGCCGAGAACAAAGCCGGTGCGGAGTCTTGAGAACTTGGCGACAAGCTTCTGTTGACGGAGCTTTTGAAGACGTCATGGCGGTGAAACGTAAGAAGCCGGGTGCGGAGATCAGATCGTTACTACCAAGGTCATCACGTGATTGCTACTGTCCGAGGCCGAGCTTAAAGACGGATGAGAGAGGCGACTGGAATGAGTCTTGAGCAGTGAACAAGCTTGTGAAGCTGAGTGGAATCACAACAGCGGCAGTGACAAGCTGGAGCATGCCTTGCGAGATGTTGCAATCTCCACTTCTCAAAATCAGTCATGATGAAGAAGAAACACAGACTGTCTATTGACGTTGGAGCTCAAGTCTTTGAAAGACAGAGCTCAAGTCGCCAAGAAGCTGTCCTTTGTGGAGCTTGAGAGCGTCTCGTTTCCATCCGAGTGAATGATCATAAGCTAAGCTCTTTATTTCCAAGTGTACTCAAGCACGAGTTAATACACGTCTTGCAACGAACATCAAGCATGGACCTGCCGAACTCAACTCTAGCAAGCTTGTGAAAGACACGCCTTTGGTGGAGGCCTCGTCATGACAAAGAACAAAGCTCAACTCTGCTTTCAGCTGCCGTTGATGGAGCTCAAGTCTTTGAAGAACAGAGCTCAAGTGGTCAATAAGCTTTCCCTTGTGGAGCTTGAGAGCTTCATCATCAAAAAGATAATCTTCACAAAGAAAATCTCAATGTATCGCTCTTATCTGAGCTGAGATGGTGGTGAGCTATGTGTACCACAGAAAAAGCCGACAAAGAGAAGCAACAACTTTCAATGGAATGTGATGGGATTTCGTCACTGACACTGCCACTGCTTGTGGCGAGATTATGCTGGGGGTCAAGCACGTTTGCTCGCCATTGCTTTGGTACAACGAGAAGCTTTTGCCAATTACGGCAACCTTGTCTCGAGAGCTTCAGCGAGGAAGCAGGGCCTTGATGGCGAGAAGAAGCGGTGTCTGTGTCCCGGTCCATCAGCATCCACATAGACCAGAGATCGACGATATCGAAGCTCAAGACTTGTTCTAGACAAAGCTCAAAACTTGATCTTGATAGAGCTCAAAGACGTTGTCACTGATGGAGCACGAACGGCCGAGCCGAGAGGTTCGTCGGAAGCTTCTTGGCTCGTTACTGTCGGGAGATCATAAACTTGATGATGATGCTCATACTAACGTGGCGAGCTCTTGGTCATTACCCTCCATTCTGCTATGCCCACTGATCGAACCCTCGTGAGGAGATGATTGATTGCTCGTCACGGCCACAGCCAGAAGTCTTCAAAGTTAACGAGATCGTGATCTTCGTCGGCAAGGTCGAGGTTGAAGTCGGCAAAGAGGGAAATAGCCATTGTTGCTTCACGTTATTATTAGCCCACCAAGTGTTCGACGAATTGATGCAGAAAGCTTCTAATTGCATTTCTTCTCTTTGATGAAGAGACTGTAAGCTGACGAGAATCTTTCTTTATCCCGAGACCACCGTGGTTTGCCCGGATCTTCTATTTGTCGGAGACTTTGATTTTTTTTTTTTTTTTTATAGCTCGGGCTCTGGAGCTAACCAGTCACGGGATTCAGAGATAGCTCGAGCTCTGACGGACGGCGAGGATACGTCGGGAAGAGAGTGAAGGAGATGGCTGAAGCGAGGATGGCTCGTTTTCTCGGCGGTGGCGATCGAGATCATTGTCTTTGATGTCGTTTTGTGGGATTACGAACATGAATGGCCATTGTTGCTTCATGTTACCATTAGCTCACCAAGTGTTCGATAGAATTCCCACAAGAAGGATCAACAGCAGAGCTCATGAAAAAGTTTCTTCCTTTATCCAGAGACCACCGTGGCTTGCTGAGATCTTCTAGTGAAAGATCTTTTTCTTCTCTCCTTCTGTCACATGTTAGATCGTTACCGGCGACCATGGAATGAGACTCGACGGATGTGAGAAAGCAGCGACGGCCTCGTCCATTTAGGAGAACCATTCCATTCTCCAGGAGTTGCAGGTTGTCGTCGGGATGGAATGGAAGTCAACGGATCTCCGTTTTGACGGCGACTCCTAAATCCAAGATAAGTTTTTTTTTAAAAAAATAAATTTCTTTCCAAAGGTTAAGCACATGTATATTATGCTGTGGTTAGTGAATCAAAATTTAATAATGAAATATGATTGTGTAAACTTATCTTTTAGACAATGACTTTGATAGCTTGTCGCCTAGATGAACCGAGATCGAGATCGATAGATCCATGAGTTGTTCCCAAGTTCGATTCTTTGAGGATAGTTCTCCTTGCCCCCTCCTTCTAGCGCCAACTGTTTGATCCAAAAATGGTGTTTATGCTGGTAGTGTTTGTTGAATCAATACAATAAAAGAATCTAAGAATAAGAATTAGATTCTTGAGGCATAGGAGAAATCTTGAAATGAAATCAAATGGAAAAAAGAATATAAAAGAGATTTCATTGATTGAAGGTTCATCACCAAGATGATTACAAAGGTAAAGTGAACATTAGAATGCAAAATCTCTATGAAAATATGTTCTTAAAGTCTAAGAAGAGGAGAAGATCATTTCTCATAAGGAGGTAACTCCTTATTTATAGAAAGATGAAGCCTAGGGCTTCCTAGAAATATAGGTCTAGTTCAATGTCTAATGGGCCTTTAGGAGGATGTAAATCCATCCCCAACAAGTAAGAGCGGATTTAGACTCAGACCTTATTTTAGGGTTACCATTCGTGGCGAGGAATTGAAGAGAGCGCAAGGCATTAGTTTTGGTGATGAGTCGAGGAGTGAGAGGCAAGCTTCTCATCATTCTGAGAACTTCAACGCACCGTATTGCTTCGGGAGAGACGGTGTAGTATCCTTTGTCTTTTGCGATACGAGCGACTCTTGTAGCGACGCTGAGAAGTACTTCAACGTCTTTGCTTTTCACGCTTCTTCTTTTTCTGTTTCTTCTCTTGACATCTTTCGTGAGTTGGGGAGGAAGATCATCTGACAAAGTCATCTTTTTTCTTGAGACTCAAACAAGACAAAGACAGAGAGAGAGAGAGAGAATGAGGAGTAGTGGTGGGTGTGAGAGGAGAGGAGACTCCGTTTGTTTACTACTCTTTATATAGCTGGACTTATTTGGTTTTCGCAAAAACAAAGGAAATAACGAAGAAAATAATTTTAATATTTTCCTTTTTTCTTTTAAAACGAAAACTAATTTCTTTTTTCGGTAGCTTGGGGTGTCAAGTCTGAAAAACACACGGTTTTACACTTTTACTTGTCTGAAAAAAACACGGTTTGGAGATTTATCATTCGGTTCTGTTGGTTCAATTTCCCGGGTCTTAGCTGTTTTCCCGGTTTAATATGCATCTTTTAAATATTTTGGTTTTTAAAACCGACGTAATGGTACTAGTTTTTATTTATATAGTTTTTGTTTTTCTAAACCTTTTTTAAAAATATTTATTTCTATTATGTATTAATTTTGGTTATGGTTTTCATCAAATTTATTTCAAATTCTTTAAGTTTCATTATGATGAAAAAAAAAATTTCTGTTAGATTTTGTTTTTGGTGACCTTGAGTTTTGAATCTTTTGATAAAATTATCGTAAATATTTTTTTCCCAAGTTCTTCAGTGCCCCACCCTAAAAGATTCTTTTAATCTCTCTTTCTAAGATTCTAAAATGCTTCTTCATCTTAGACACTAACCCGTGAAGCATATCATTGTTTTCCAAAGACAATACCTGCAGCTATATATCCGACTCTGATAAAGCAGCGGAAAGGATAGGAGAACGAGCCCCGAGGCTCAGAAACTAACAGTGTCCAAAAGACAAAAAGCTTCATCTTATATCTACAACCAGAAAACTAATATGTTGCACTTACTGCATAGCTGATTTATATTTCCGCTGGTAAGTAAACATGCATGGATGGTAGACCCTCCTGAAACAGGTCTACAAGTGAAGCGTCCACACCAGAAACAGATCTAGTTTCTGATTCAGACACTCCTTCTGTTTCTGCCCGGACGCACAGAGAAGCCTTCACCAACGTTCGTTCAGCTGCACCCCTTTAAAAAGGATCATCTTTGTTTAGCTCATAATTAATTACCTGTTTTATGATTGCATTGTCACCGAATTGTGTATCGTAATAGTAAATCGCGCAACTTTGTTATAGCCAGTGGGGGAGCCAAAGGGGGTTCAATTGACCCATGTTAATTTTTGAAAAAAAAAAATTTGCTTGTATTTCCAAAGAAAAATCTGATGAATTTAGTTTATTGACCCTTGCAAAATACATTTGTTATCACATTGACCCCTCTAAAATAAAATTCTGCCTCCGCCACTGGTTATAGCTAGTAACAATATATTTGATCCGAACATGATAAAACGTTGCACTACACTAAATTAGTTAGCGATTCACAAGAATTCATTCGATCGGTACAAATTTGTTATAACACTTTTTTCAGAAATAAACCCTATTGCTAGTCTTTTTATACTTTCTCCCGATCGATGTTTGAGATCTTTTGTTCGTCATCCTCGTCTTTCCAAGCTAAACCCTTGTTGATATGTGATCTAAGCTTTAGTCTTCTCGGGTTAGTTATAAGTTTGTTACTTGGGTAGATTAGGTTGTTGGTTAAATACGGTTATGTGTTGAGCCGGTTTAATACTTAATCTTGGTTAGGCTTTGTAAGTCCTCGATATATAAGAGGATATGAGCTCAGAGAGAGTAACAGATTAGAGAGAGATCTGAGAGAGAAGAAGACGCGATCGATCAGAGTTGTAGAAGATGATTTATGTTCTAGTGGATTTGCTAGATTGAATCTGGCTCCAGGGATTAGTTCTCCACATCTGAGGGATACCCTGGGTGATCAAAACTGTGTGTTCATCTTCTTTGTTCTTTCTTTTACTTGTTCGATTTTGAGTGTTTTCTCGTGAGTTATTGTGAGATTCAGATCGAGCGTTAGTGAGTTCGATTGAGACTCTGATTCATCTCGAATCTGAGTGTTTCCGTACAACAAGTGGTATCAGAGCCTCGGCTGTCAAGATCCGAGGGTTCCGATGACGACGAAGAAGATACGGGCGGAGGTGGAGCTATTCGACAGAACCGGCGATTTCTCGCTATGGACGATTCGAATGATGGCGCACTTCGGAGTATCGGGATTAAAAGAAGTCGTGCTTACGATAACTTCGAGATCAAAGTTTCAGCAAAGAAGGAAGAAGGAAAGAAGGGAGACGACGATGACTCCGTGACTTCAGAGTCAAAGACGATTCTTGATCCAGTAAAGCTGGAGAAAGACAAGAAGGCGAAAGATATGATCATACTCAACATTGGAAACCAAGTCCTTCGCAAGATCAAGCACTGCACTACTGCAGCCTCAATGTGGCCATCACTTGAAAGGTTGTATCTCTCTAAGTCTTTGCCTAATCGCATATTTGTTCAATCTCTGTTCTATACGTTTAAATGTGATAGTGCTAAGTGTATTGATATAAACGTAGATGATTTTCTTAAAATCGTTGCAGAGATGGGAAGCTTGAGTGTCAGCGTCACAGGCGAGATTCAAGCTATATTCTTCCTGAGCTCGTTGCCTGCGAGTTACGATCAACTCAAGCACACGCTCAAGTATGGAAAGGATTCCCTCACCTTGGAAGAAGTCATATCGGCTGCAAGATCCAAGCAAAGAGAGATTCAAGATAGTGGAAGAAGTGAAAAGGGAACCACTACAGTTCTTTACTCTTCCGAAAGAGGCAGGCAGGGCAATGATTCGCGTGGCAACAGAGGCAGGAGCAAGTCCAGAGTTAGGAAAGTCACCTGCTGGTACTGTAAGAAAGAGGGGCACATCAAAGCGGATTGTTTTGCGAGAAAGAAGAAAATGGAACCAGATAGCGATGGTGACGCAGTTGTTGCCATAAGCCAATCAGACGTTCAGGATGCTTTAATGGTGACTAGAAATGGAGCAAATGACAACTGGGTGATTGACTCAGGGTGTACTCATCACATGACATGTCGTCGTGATTGGTTCACTGATTTCAAGGAGATCCAATCAAGCAAGATCTTATTAGGGGATTTCCACACAGTGGAGACGCTCTGGATTGGAACTGTGAAGATAAATGCCCGTGGTGGTACTGTGAAGATGATGCAAAACGTCAGATATGTACCATCCCTCCGCAGAAACCTCATTTCTACAGGAACCTTAGACAAGCTGGGCTTCAAACATTGTGGAGGTGGCGACAATATCATCTTCACGAAGAACTCTAAGGTCGCGTTGCAGGGTAGTCTGATAAACAGTCTCTACATTCTGGATGGTGAAACGGTTATTCCTGAGATCTGCAATGCAGAAGGACTCAGACTAAAGGTACCAATCTGGCACAGCCACTTGGGACACATGAGTTACAAGAACCTTCAACTTCTTGTAAGGAATGGGATACTAACCAAGAAAGATGTCGGAACGGAGTTCTTCTGTGAGCACTGCATAATGGGAAAGGCCAAAAGAGTAAGTTTTGGTACTGGTAAGCATGATACTACTAATGTGCTAGAATATATACACGCGGATTTTGGGGATCACATAATGTTCATCCATCATTGTCTGGTAAGAGGTATTTTCTATCCATAATAGATGATCATTCTAGGAAGGTCTGGCTATGGTTTCTTAGAACTAAGGGTGAAACATTTGCTAGTTTTAGTGAATGGAAAATGCTTGTAAAGAATCAGGTTGATAGGAAAGTTAAATGCCTTAGGACCGATAATGGTCTAGAGTTTTGCAACCGTGTGTTTGATGGGTTTTGCAAGAAAAATGGCATAACTAGGCACATGACTTGTGCCTATACGCCGCAACAAAACGGCATAGCTGAGAGGATGAATCGTACAATAATGGAGAAGGTGTGATGTCTACTAAACAAATCAGGCCTCAGTGATGACTTTTGGTCAGAGGCTGCAGCATTCTCGGTGTATACTATCAACAGATCTCCAACATCAGCGGTAGGCCTGGAAATTCCAGGAGAGATATGGCTTGGGAAGAAGCCATGGTACAAGCACATGAGGAAGTTTGGCTCCGTAGTGTACGTTCACTCAGATCAAGGAAATCTGAAGCCAAGAGCAGTCAAGGGTGTCTTTATTGGTTATAATGTGTAGTCAGCAGAAACGTGAAGTTTTGTGAAGACATGATGTTCAAGGACATACCTAAGGACATTAAAGAAGGAACGTCGAAGGAAACTGCTGAAAGTAGATATGCCCCTTGTGAAGAAAACTGTCCAAGAAAGAGTAGGCAGCTCAGATCAAGGAGGAGATACTACAAGCTCAGCTGATGAAGGCGAGTCAGAAGACTACGAAGAAGCTGGTGTGGAGAAAGCAAGGACCAGTCTGACCAACTATCAATTGGTCAGAGATAGACCAAGGAGATCTGTAGTACCACCAGTCAAGTTCAATGATTACGACTGTTCTGAAGTGGCCTTCGCGTTGTCTATGTTCGAACTCATGAATGTAGAAGAGCCTAAAGACTATGCTGAAGCAAGGGTAAGTGCAGAATTGGAGAAGTGGGACTTGGCGTCTGATGATGAGATGAACTCACTGATCAAGAACGGTAAATGAGTATTGGTGAAAAGACCTAAAGACAGGAAAGTAATCAGCTGTAAGTGGCTTTATAAGATCAAGCCAGAGATAACTGAAGAAGATCCTAAGAGGCATAAAGCACGTTTGGTAGCTCGAAGCTTCACGGAAAAAGAAGGCATCGACTACCACGAAGTGTTTGCTCTAGTAGTCAAGCATGTGTCTATCCGTACACTGATGTCACTAGTGGTGAACTTAGACCTGGAACTAGAGAAAATGGACGCGAAGACTGCGTTTCTGCATGGAAACTTAGAAGAGGATTTCTACATGGAGCAGCCAGAGGGCTATGAAGACAAGTCTAAGCCGGATCATGTTTGCTTGCTAAAGAAGTCCCTATACGGTCTCAAGCAGTCACCTCGCTAGTGGAACAAACGGTTTGATGAATTCATGACCCTTCAAGGTTACAAAAGGAGTCAGCATGATGTGTGTGTCTACACAACAGAAGGTTCTGATGGAAGTCTGGTGTATCTCCTACTTTATGTGGATGACATGCTCCTAGTATCTAAGGACATGAGAGATGTCAAGAAGCTTAAGAATCAGTTGGAGTCGAGTTTTGTGATGAAAGACCTAGGACCAGCTCGACGAATCTTAGGAATGGATATCTACAGAGACAGGAGTAAAGGCGTGTTAAGACTGTCCCAGTCAGAGTACGTCAAGAAGGTGGTCTCAAACTTCAGGATGGAGGGAGCAAAGAGTTCTCTAACACCAATGGGAGCACACTTCAAGTTATCAGCTGTAAAAGATAAAGATGAAGGCATCGACACTGAAGTTGTACCTTACTTGTCAGCAGTGGGTAGCATTATGTATGCTATGGTAGGATCGAGACCAGACCTCGCATATGCAGTGGGTCTCGTAAGCCGATTTATGAGCAGACCAGGGGAGATTCATTGGGAAGCTGTGAAGTGGCTTCTTCGGTACATGAAAGGATCATCTGAGGTTCAGTTAGTCTGCACTCAAGAAAAGGAATTTAAGATTCAAGGCTACTGCGACTCAGATTATGCAGGAGATAGAGATAGAAGCAAATCACTGACTGGTTATGTTTTCACCATAGGAGGAAACGTGGTGAGTTGGAGGTCATGTTTGCAACCAGTGGTGGCATTGTCGACGACTGAAGTAGAATATCTTGCTTTAACTGAAGCAGTAAATGAGGCGATATGGCTTAAAGGTCTGCTTGAGGATTTTGGGATTGTTCATGGACCAGTTCAGGTGTGGTGTGATTCGCAGAGTGCTATCTGCTTATCTAAGAACGTTGTGTTCCACGAGAGTACAAAACACATGAGAGTGAGACATGATTTCATTCGGGAGGTGGTTGATGAAGGAGAGGTTGAAGTGCTGAAAATTCATACAAGCAGGAATCCGGCTGATATTTTGACGAAGGTGGTTCCAGTGAGTAAGTTTAACGCAGCGATAAGCTTGCTCAAAGTAACTCAAGCTTGAAGAAGCTTGGACCGTGCCAGATGGTGTAAGTCTAGAAGGTGAATCCTCTGAAGAGAACAGAGGTGACAGTTTGATTGTTGCATCAAAGGTTGAAGTGTCAGGTGAAGCTTAGCTCAAGGAGGAGTATGTTGATATGTGATCTAAGCTTTAGTCTACTCGGGCTAGTTATAAGTTTGTTAGGTAGATTAGGTTGTTGGTTAAATATGGTTATGTGTTGAGACGGTTTAATACTTAATCTTGGTTAGGCTTTGTAAGTCCTCGATATATATAAGAGGATATGAGCTGAGAGAGAGTAATAGATTAAAGAGAGAGCTGAGAGAGAAGAAGACGCGATCGATCAGAGTTGTAGAAGACGATTTATGTTCTAGTTGATTTGCTAGACTGAGTCTGGCTCCAGGGATTAGTTCTCCACATCGGAGAGATACCCTGGGTGATCAAAACTGTGTGTTCATCTTCTTTGTGCTTTCTTTTACTTGTTCGATCTTGATCGTTTTCTCGTGAGTGATTGTGAGATTCAGATCGAGCATTAGTGAGTTCGATTGAGACTCCGATTGAGACTCTGATTCATCTCGAATCTGAGTGTTTCCGCACAACAACCCTCTCTTCAACCGCTTGCAAGAACACCCTTCAAGTGATAAAGAAGGGATTTAGACTCAGACCTATTTTAGGGTTACCATTCGTGGCGAAGAATTGAAGAGAACGCAAGGCATTAGTTTTGGTGATGAGATGAGGAGTGAGAGGCATGCTTCTCATCATTCTGATAACTTCGACGCATCTTATTGCTTCGGGAGAGACGACATGGAATCCTTTGTCTCTTGCGATATGAGCGACTCTTGTAGCGACACTGACAAGTAATTCAAGGTCTCTACTTTTCACGCTTCATTTTTTGTCTCTTGACATCTTTCGTGAGTTGGGAGGAAGATCATCTGACAAAGTCATCTTTTTTCTTGAGACACAAAGAGAGAGAGAGAGAGAGAGAGAGAGAGAGAGAGAGAGAGAGAGAGAGAGAGAGAGAGAGAGAGAGACTGTTGCTAGAATGCTAGTGAGAGGAGACTCCGTTTGTTTATATAGATGAACTTGGGTTTTCGGAATGAGGAAAGTAATTTTACTAATTTCCTTTTTTCTATTAAAGCCTATATCAGTTTCTTTTTTTTTCATGTAGCTTAGGGGCCAAGTCAAAACACACACGGTTTTGCAAAGTTTAGCTGTTTTCCCGGTTTAATATGCATATTTTGGTTTTTATTGATACTTCGAACCAGAAAAATTACCGGTCGGGTCTGGGTTTCGAATCTAGATACAAAAGTTAATTATTGTTCATGTCCGAAGAAGCTATCATCGTTTTTTTTTTTTTTTTGCCAACTGAAATTTTATTAAGAGGGACAAGGCCCAAACAGCCGAAGCCCAAAAACAAACATTACACAAAGAGGCCCAACAAACATGCAAACTACACTTTACAAAACTATGGGCCGTAAGCCCATAGGAAACGCCTGTTGAGGAAGAAAGCGACACGTCGCCCACCAGATGTCTGATTGCCCAGTGATCAATGGACACGCGTCAAGGCACGGATCACCATCTTCCACCGGAACCAGAGGTTAGACACGACGGAGCTCCGCCGTTAGCGGAGATGAACCAAAGGAGAACCGTTCAACGGAACCGTCTTCACAGAAGCTCGACCCGAGGCATCAGTCTGGGGGATCTACGAATCACAAGAGAAACTTCAATCGCCTTCAATCGATCCAAAAAGTCTCCGACTTTTTTGCATGAATGAACTGGCTTCTTTAAAGATAGAAGTAAGCTTGAAGAAGCAAAAGCCCAAACGATTAGGGAGGAAGAAACATCGGAGGATTGGAAGGAGAGGTAACTTGAAGAACCCTAAGATAGGAAGGATCACTTTAGCTGGGTGTTGGATATGATCCGAGAAGGCAAACAGCACTTCTGGAACTGAGATGGATTGAAAGGATCGTCAAGAGATGCGGAATGACTCTTGATATACCCACGATCTAAGGCTAACCACCAAAGAAAGAATGAATGTGTTGGCTAACCACCAAACAACACACAAAGATGAATTGGCTGACCACCAAATCAACAAGCCGGTTCACACCAATGAACTAGCTAAAGAACTTTCTCTCTCACTCAGAGAAGAAACAAAATAAACAACCAAAATTGAACTGATTTTATTGATGAAATGGACTACATATTTATAGTGTTTTGTAGATCTAGGAATTAAATGAAAAAGTAGATCTAGATCTAGTCTTTAATACGAAAATAAAGAGATAAGACTAGACAAGGTGACTGTTCGGCTTCTGTCCAGATTCGTTGTATCATGAAGCCTGAACCGCGGTAAGGAGAACGACGGATGTGGGACTGTCCGTATGAACCACCATGTCCGGATTATGAACCAGACTGGACCAAGTGCGTCCTATGTTTTCAGAAAGGTGAAAGATCCTTGCCTTAGTGAGATTTGGCTGATCAAAGTGCATGAACTGATCAAAAGGGTCGATCAGTCCATCAGTACGGTCGCCGGTACGTGCAGTATGATCCAATCGAGCCAAAAGAGAGAAGTCTCGATCATTTTGTGAAACCTCATGATCCAAGTCAAGTCTGGCATGATCTTTCTCAAGTCTGGCATGATCCAAGTCAAGTATGGTACGGTGAAAAACATGAACCTCGGTTGAAATATTCAGAACGTCCTGAACTCCATGCTGAGCTGGTTCCATGTAATGATCCGTGGACTGCGGCACATCATTCCCTTCCTCTTAAAAAAGATTTGTCCTAAAATCTGAAACATTAAAAGGAAAATGATTATAAGCAAAAGAACCATAATCAGAATGTTGCTCACATTAGTGTTCAAATCAGAATTTGAAGGAGAAGAAGAATTACTTTGTTGTTTTGGTGCAGAAGAAGTGTTGTGTTTCCCTTCTTTTTGAGTTGCCGGACAACATGAATCGCCTTATGCAACATCTTTTCCAAGCTGGCATAAGTCTGAAGCTCGTTCTGATCAGACACATCACGGTTGCTTCTCTTGGCTTTGGTGAAGGGACAATCACCACTCCTGATCCACTTCTCATCATCATCGAACTTGTTTTGTCTCTTCCTTTGGTTTCTTTGTTTCTGCACAAAATCAAACCTATTAGAAGCAAATTGTTTCTTATTTCCAAAAATCATTTTCTCTTTTTCTAACACGGTTTTAAAAGGAAAGTAAACGTTTTGTTGTAGTTTTGATTTCTTGAGAAGTCCAAACATCCTGAAAACACTTAACAAAAGAGTTAGCAAATAAAAAATCCTCACACTATCAAAGTGTTTAGCTCACGATTTTTAGGTGATCACTCAGAGTTCTTTCCACTGGTTCAAAGGATGATAGGCAGTCAAAATTCAGCAATCAAAACCCAAAACAAACTTTTGTGGGAACAAGAAAAGAGAAAGAAAGATGAAGAGAATTTTGATATGGATCCGCCTTAACTGTCCTAAGGCTGGGTTTCTCTTCAGCCAGCAGGGTTTCTCTTCCACCACTCCCCCTGGATTTCTCTTCAGAAGTGATTCAAGCCAAAACTTTTACTCCTTTTTTTTTTTGATAGATTTTTTTCTCTTTTTTTTTTTTAATAACTGGCGATCACAAGGGAGTAAAAGAACAGCCCGGATCCAACAAGAAATAAGAAAATAAAATTGTGGAGAGATGAGAAGATGAAAAGATGAATTGAAAACAAACCAGCCAAAGTGGCTCTGATACCAATTGAAGAACCCTAAGATAGGGAGGATCACTTTAGCTGGGTGTTGGATATGATCCGAGAAGGCAAACGGCACTTCTGAAACTGAGATGGATTGAAAGGATCGTCAAGAGATGCGGAATGACTCTTGATATACCCACGATCTAAGGCTAACCACCAAAGAAAGAATGAATGTGTTGGCTAACCACCAAACAACACACAAAGATGAATTGGCTGACCACCAAATCAACAAGCCGGTTCACACCAATGAACTAGCTAAAGAACTCTCTCTCTCTCACTCAGAGAATAAACAAAATAAACAACCAAAACTGAACTGATTTTATTGATGAAATGGACTACATATTTATAGTGTTTTGTAGATCTAGGAATTAAATGAAAAAGTAGATCTAGATCTAGATCTAGTCTTTAATACGAAAATAAAGAGATAAGACTAGACAAGGTGACTGTTCGGCTTCTGTCCAGATTCGTTGTATCCTGAAGCCTGAACCGCGGTAAGGAGAACGACGGATGTGAGACTGTCCGTATGAACCACCATGTCCGGATCATGAACCAGACTGGACCAAGTGCGTCTTATGTCTTCAGAAAGGTGAAAGATCCTTGCCTTAGTGAGATTTGGCTGATCAAAGTGCATGAACTGATCAAAAGGGTCGATCAGTCCATCAGTACGGTCGCCGGTACGTGCAGTATGAACCAATCAAGCCAAAAGAGAGAAGTCTCGATCATTTTGTGAAACCTCATGATCCAAGTCAATTCTGGCATGATCTTTCTCAAGGCTGGCATGATCTTTCTCAAGTCTGGCATGATCCAAGTCAAGTCTGGTACGGTGAAAAACATGAACCTCGGTTGAAATGTTCAGAACGTCCTGAACTCCATGCTGAACTGGTTCCATGTAATGATCTGTGGACTGCGGCACATCATAACTGAGACAGAGAGACTCAAGAGTCGCAGATCAAACGGCGGGAAAAGACCCCGAAGATAGCTGGCGAATACGGTGCTTAGGAAGTCACCGCCTCCCGGAAACAGAAGCCGACGAAGCCAGCGCTAAAAGAGCCACCGCTTCTCAGAGTCGAAAACCCAACGGACTGGGTATAAGACGGTTTTCGACGGACTGGGTACAAGCCGGAAAGGAAACCGGCGTAAGGTTTCATCTCAAGAGAGAACAGAGGAAGGAGAGAGAAACCTTATTACAAAGAGTTACTTATGTCCTCTCGGTTGAAAGTTACTCGTGGAATTTGTAAATTTATAGCTATCGTTTTTCTTGTGTGGAGAAGATAAAAAAGAAACATCAAACTAGACAGATGCAACTAGAAGAATGATGTGGCATATTTCTTACTCTAATTTTGAACATTATTACTCTTTTATTATGTAAAGAGCATTATTACTTTTACACTGTAAGGATATAATATTTACTGAGGAAGCCATTATTATATTATTGGTCATTGCTTTTGTCAAGAAAACTTAACAGAAACCCACTTACAATCCGACGAGCTATTGGATTAGGAATCTGTCTACACAGACGTCCGTCGATGTAAGCTACGATGCCTGAAGCTACGAACTGACCAATACCAGCTTTCCACCTAAACTTCATCTTCTTTTTCTCTTTGTCATCAAGTACCGGTACTATTGCAGTACTGGGACCAGTGTCACTAGCCTCTGCTTCTTCTTCTTTCTTTGGCCTACGACCGGATATGAACTTAGTGGCTTGCTGTCTAAGCATGCGAATCGCAAAGCTTACGAAGAGATGTTCACATAATGTCATCACTGTTGGCCCGATCTTCCATTCCTGATCATAGCAAATGTTCATATATTACTCAAGAGATCCATCAAACAATCAAAGGAAAGAGTACAAAGGGATATGAGTTTAAACCTTATCTCCATGGAGACGGCGGCGAAGACGAGAGCTTGAAGGATCTCCTTTGAGCAAACCCCTGCTTTCCAGAAAATCTTTGACTCGGTCTATCATCTCATCTATCAGAGAGTTGCTCGGTGGCAGGTTTTTCAGGAAAACCTATAAGTGAGTGTATATATATATATATATATATATATATATATATATATGTTTGGTCAGTCAGGAAAATAGCATCATGGCAAAGCAAAATCTAAGTTCTTGAAATTTTACCTGATCATCAATGACTTTGACTCTGAGATACTCCTGTCTATACATTGTATCCAGCATAGCTTGAAGGTATCCTTCGATGTATAACTGCAATGAGTGAATATGACCATGAGCATACATACTAACTAAGTCTCGCAAGAATGTGTGACAACGATTCTAAATATTTTTAAGAACTTAGTAGATATGACGAGAAGCTTATTCTCTCTAAGTTTTACATGTTCAGGAATCCGTGTAATCCTTCTATTATAAAAACGTTAGTCCCAAGTGGTATAAGATAAAGGCCGTGAGACATCACCTCATCAATACCGGGACTACGATCAAGCTTGATTGTTCTATCAGGTCCACCTTCCATCAAAGCTGTTCCTATCACCGAAGGTTCCATCGCTAATTTTAGGACTCCATGGTGGAAACCGCTAACCTGGGAGAAGATAGAAAAAGAGATGATTAAAAAAACGACTCTATTGCTAATGGAACTTCAGCCTAACTGATCATCAGTATGAAAGGAGAAAAGTCCTCACCAGTCCATCAAGCCCTTTCATTTCTGCACCCCTCAGAATAGAGTCTGAGATTTCAGTAAGAGCAGCGAAGACGACATTCGATCCTGCTGTTCTTAGCTGCGACATGGTAGTTTCATAAGAAATTTAATGGAAGAAATAAACTGGGAAGTTCATGATCTATATATATTATATGGTACGTACAGTTTTCCCAAGATCACCAAAGTAACGTCTTGTCCCTGACAATCCTTTGTTATCAATAAATTTGCTGAGGAGTTTGAAGGTGCCTACAACAGATATAAGCAAAGTATATTTACACCTTAAATGATGCATATAGAAGCCAAAGATGAAGGTACTGATACCAGAGATGCTCATATCTTACCCACTGTCAAACCAGGGACGTTCACCAAGCCTCGAGAAGGATCAAAAAAGGCATCAAGAGAGGAAGATGCAAAATCATCAAACATGGATGCGAAAGCTGGCGGAAGTAATGGACTGCCTTTTGCAATGTAGATTGCTCTCATTGCATACCTAAATAGCAGTTATCCAAGTTAATAGTATCTGAAAACAGAGGGAAGTGTACTTAGGAACTTTTTAACATACTAGCAAAGGATTATACCATGAGTAATGTTTTACACATCGGAGAACTAGCTCGCGAACCGTTATCAATGCATGAGTGACCAGTACACCATTTAGCTCGACAACCATGTTTTTTATCTGTGGAACCTACAGAAAACAAAGTGCCGGACACGTATTAGCTCATAAAAAATGATTTACACGTGAACACACGCAAAAAGGAAAAAATAAAAAGAGATGAAATTTTTTGATGCACATACCTTAACAACACTATGCAGCAATGACCTCAGAGTTTCTTGAGCGGAATTATAGCTCGAGTATGAACTCCCAGGAACAAAATTAGCAATTATCTAATCGAAAAGATGAGAAACGGATGTAGTATTTTTAAACACAGTATACAATAATTGAAAAGAAGACGGTTAGAACAACTGTTAGAACAAACCTTTATTGGGTGAATTTCAAAATTGTCAAAATAATATTGACTACTTTGCGTATTTGTACTGAGAGACGATCTCCAAAATGGCACAACTCTCATCAAAGTCTCTTCGTCTAGGTTCAAATTGACTGGCTGCACATAACACATTCAGAATATAAAAATCCAACAGCACAAGCAGGAAATGTTTGGATCGAATTGCTCTAATATACTCAATACTTGAAGAGTCAGAAGTTGACTCTAGCTGTCTATTTTCTACTCATTGATTTAGACAGTGTGGGGAGAAAACGGTAAGGTGAAATTCGAAGGGAGTGACACCGTAACCGCCTAATACCTGCAAAACTATTGAGGCGTGCTTGACTTGTGTGACGCTGGATCCGCTCGATGCTAGAACAAATACACATTTGAATAGACAACCATTTCCGTCACTGGAATCTGAATGATGCTGACGAAGCATGGCTGCAAAGGGTGCCCCTACCCATTTGTGATCAACATTCAGAGCCTGCAGTATCCAAAGACAAAAGCCGTGTTTTATTTCTGCAACCAGAAAACCACGCCAACCTATTTGCACTTCATAAAAGTATACCTCTATACATAGTTGGTTAAATTTCTGTTGGTCAGTAAACATGGATTGTAGACCAAAATTATCTAGCCTTGCCACTAGGATCGGAGAATATGACAGGACAGTTTTCTCCTCTGTATTCTGCATAAACATTTGAACACAGAATCAAGTATATGAGGCAAAGGAGGTCGACAAAAACTAATGCAGGAATAGCTACATAATACAGATATGATGGTGCAAAAGAGAGAGAGATAGAAGACCAACTTACTTGCTTCACTTTTTCAAGTATCTGAATTCCTAAATGGGTTATACGGAATTGAACTTTTGAACGTGAACGGAATACTGAGTCTCCCTTATGGCTTTTTGAAACTTCACAAATGCGAATGACTCGAGTCAGACCATCTGCATATACTTCATATCCGACCTTTACCATCGGCATGCTACTCAATTGCTCGTAGGCCGTTTTGTGATCTTTGGCTTTCTTTTCCAACATTAAGTGGGAGGCTATGCTTCTGTGTTGAGTTGCCTTGAAAAGGGGTTTCCATGGACGAACCTTATCTAAGCTGACTTCACGCAGAGGTATCATGCCTGAAAAAAAAATCAGCTTTTTGGTCAATCAAAAATACATATGACTGAACATGGAATATACTGCCATTTTTAAGACGTTATGGAAGCTAATAACGTGTACTATTACCATCTACTATAACTACAAGCTTGTGAGGAAGGGTCATATCATCCCATGCATAATCAGCACCATTTCCGGGTCCAAGTACTTCAATCTCTGATGAATCCTGCAATTCAGCAACGGACACTGATTGATGTACATCCATTTTAAAAAAAACACATAGGTAGCGATGACGTTAATTAGGATGTGACCAACCTTTTGGTAGTAAGTGAGAGATGCAGACAAGAAATTCTCAATTCGATATGGTGGTGGGGTATTTGGTGGTTTTTGGAAGCGCACAGCAAGAGTTGATCCTTCTTCAGTAACATTTACAGTTGCGAATTCAATTGCGCCTCTGCCTGTTTCAGCTGACTGCTTTCTGAACTTGAGGAAAAAACATCCAATTGATGTGATGCATAGTGGGCCTGACCAACTCCAATCTGCCTTGGTCAACCGGAACTGAATGAATGTCAAAGGATTAGCATTGTCACTTCCGTGCTTTCTGATAAAATTTTCGAACAGATGACGTTCTTTTCTCAGTGTAGTTTCCTCCTGCAATCGTAAGGCTGCTCTCTGCTTACTTTTGATGGTGATTATGCCTACAGAGTCATCCTTCCAAGAAAACCAAAAGTGATAGAAAGACAAGTAAATAAATCATGTTCCCGAGATGAAAGCCAAAAATATATATAAAAGGGGACACAACAAGAACCTGAAAATAGCGTTGGCGGATGTTGATGGTCTCCTCCGATTCATTGGTTACAAGATGTCTCGGAACAAAAGTCACAATCCGCGATGGAACAAACATCTTACTTGAGATTGATTTAACTGACAACCCAAACCTTGTTATATATCGAACTCCAGAGTCATCTTTTGTTCCCAAACTAATTTCTGTAAGTCCTGATAAAGCATCCAAATCCAACACTGCTTCAGTTGCCCCATGACCATCAGCCAATATAACCTTAACCTTGCGAGATCTGGCCAAACAAGGTGTTGAAGTAGTTTATAAAATGATATCGGGTAAAATGACTATATGCTGAGCACGGATAGCCTACCTTACAAACCACGACCCCTCTGTCTTTTTGGGCAAATACAATCCAAACTCAGGGGGTACAATATGATCAAGTTTCTCCAAATCTTCCCTGCATTTTTTTACTTTAAATGTAAATAGCCATCACCAGGTAAAAAGATATCTTCTTTTAGATTTCATGTACCCGGATAGAGGCTTTTGATCAGGGGGGTAGAAAAACAAGGTGCAATCTGAGTCGTTTTTAAGAATGTACGGCGTGAAAACGGCTGCCTGCACCAACCAGAAAGATATATTTTAAAGTAAAAGCAATCAGGATGGAAACATAATTCAAGATAAAATCATGACCTCCAGTACGCCTCTTTTTCCTAACGACAATCTCAAGGAAGCAAAGTATTTCCCACCAGCAAAATCAAGACCAACATCCAAAGATTCTGCATCATTTTTCTGTTTCTGTAACTTCTTAACCCACTGACCACTGTTGACTGGTTTGCAGTTCGTTTGGGTAGCAGTGAGAGTAACTCTAAAGTATATCATGTCAGGATTAGCATAGAAATCCATTGTTTTCCCGCTCTGTACTGTCGCATGCTTGCCAATGCTGTGCTTCTCCATCGACGTTAACTGATCTGCGAGCAAGATAGCAATGTTAGATGCAGAAATATAGGTTCCCTAAGAAGCGCATACTTTTCTGCAGTACCAGTCTCTGTCAAAAAAATGGCTGCTTCGGAGGACAGGAAGTTGGACACCTGCACGGTGGGCAAAAGAAAAATTTCCTTCTGCTCTCGCAATGCAATACATGCATTCCGTCTCCCAAACACATCAGAAGATGCATCAGGCCGTATAATAGATACTTCCCTCCCAATGCTGTGGATCAGAAAATGCACCTTGTGGACAGACTGATTTTCAGATGTGACAGAGCAATATGTAGTAGTCAAGGAGACGTTCACTGATTTGATAGCTAAAGCCCTTTTAACTCCATAACTTAATTTATCAAAAATTCCTGTTAGGCGTACCGCCTTCCCTCCTTCTAGCTCTTCAGACCATTCACTTGCCAGTGACTTCTCACTCTCAGAAACTTTTTCCAGAGATTTAGGTCTGAACGAGAGTGAAAAATTACCTGCCATTTAGTTTATGAAACCAATCAGGATGCCACTAATAGCAATCAGTGTGGTTAATCATCAGGTCTTATAAGAGAAACTAGACAATTGATATCACCTGCATAACTAAAAGCAGAGAATTATAGAGAAACGAAGAAAAGCAAATTAATGGGAAACCTAGTTGCATAAGCTATAGTGATGAGCGGACATTTCAACCTTACTTAAAAGTTCAAGTTATGAATATTGTATAAACAAACAAAAATCCTACCAACAGCTAAAGATGTCAATGCCTTCTTCAGATCTCCCGATAAGCTTATGGCGTTAAATGCTGCCACTGAATCATCAATTGAACCACCAGGCTTCAGAGGTACAGAAGCAAAAACATCTTTCTTCTGCTTAGATCGTTGGAAACGTATCTCCATCGGAAGACTAGTTTCATTATGAATCCTTGTCAAAGGAGAAACTGAGATCGATAAACCATCCTACAGGTAGTAGTCAAATACAAAAAAATAAAGGAAAACTGCAGTAATTATTAAATCATTTTATAGAAAACCTTGGGAATCAGCTTTAGACATACCTCAAATCCCTTCTTAACATCAACAACAATAAACGGTCCAGGATGACTCCTTGAATCTATAAAACATATATAATGTTCAGCAGTTGCTGCAACGTACGCTTATTCAGGTGGGAAACCATGAACATATAGGTGTGAGAAGCATCAAAGTACCTTGGAGTGATACCATCCTAGTTCTCCAGGCTAGTGTTCTGGCTTCTAACAAAGAAACGTTGATAGAAGAAGTTACGAAATTTCCAGAAGATAGCTGGACCGCAGCCACTGGAGGAGTTTCTGATTGATGGTTCATTGAATGCCTTTGAAAGATATTACATACAATTAGTGATCTGCCATCCACTTTGTTATCTAAAAGCAGAAGTGGACGTGTTTCTGCACTTTCAGTTAGTTCAAAAAGATTAATTTAGTACTTTTCTTCTGCGCCTTATGTGTAAAAAGAAGTATGCACTACACTAATCAGAAAACTGGGAAAAGTTATTTCAGCAATCTAGTTAAGAGAATGCCAAACACTGTCCGCTCTCACTACAAAGCATAAACACATGCATCTTACTGTTTCAGAATAAAATAAAGCATTCAGGGACCAAGTAGTTACCGCAGAAAAATCGAAGCAGTTTGCTTTCTACCAACTGTGGCAGTCTGTTTCTCATTGAAACGGCATGTGAGGTCAAGGCCAGAAAGGTTTTCTATCTGAAAAAAGATGAATTCTTTTCATGGTTCCTCTACATAACAGGTGTAATCAAGGAAAAAAACCACAAAAACTACAAAAGCAGTGGACTGTAATCAGGGAAAGGATAACCTTGCAACAATTGGAAAGAATAACGGAGGTTTTCACAGAAAATGGACCAGCAACCTCCAGTTTCCCAAGCATAAAAAGGAGCATATCCAATGACAGCTCGGTTACAAAGACTTCCAACTGCAAATGCGAGGGTAAAAATATATAACGAATTATATAGCTCCAAAACTTCATGGAAACAGTATTTGAGAACCTTTCCAATTCTGCAGTAAACATGGCTAGGTACTTTGTGAATAGTATTTTCAAGATCCTGGGTCTGAAAAGTTGAACGGTAGAAAGCACTAACTTCAACTGGATGTATAAATTCCCGCCTATTCCAGAAGAAAAGAAAAACCATTGACCATTGCTCAAGGAAATTCTACATAGGCGAGGAAGATGCATAAAACAGAAATACGTATCTTAAGAGATCAGGGAAAGAGAAGTTCTCACCATTGGTTTGTCTGAGCATCAAAATACAGCACTAAAACGTTTGATGTGCTCATAACCCTGACTTTACAAGATAGGATTTGTAAAGTTAGCTGAGACATATTGATTGAACCACGAAACAGGGGAAATCTGTCCCTTGTTTCTGAAAGTTCATGAACAATGGTCAGAGATACGGCGTCAACTGTAACGGTAATAGAAGGGGGAGAAGAGTTCATCACAGATTGCGTTTCAGAATCATTGATCTCAGGAGGTACCACTGATGTAATATTACGAGTCGCCAAACTTTCACGAAACACTTTAAACTTGAATGGATTTCCTGGCTTCCGGACAAATTCTGGAACACCATCGACAAATGCAACAGCTGAATCACCCTTCTTGTTGACGAGGTAAAATGAATCTTTCACCAATTTACGGTATGTCTCCCAGTCGATGTCACCCTTATAATTTTGGGATTCACCAACAGAAGCCTGAAAGAGTGTTGGTGCATTGTCATAAAGTCCGGAGACGTTAACAATATCTGACCTTGAATGATAGTTTAACCGTAATGGCTCTCCTTTACTGTTTTTGGCATACAAAGATGTCAAGGAGAACCATAAGACGGATGAATTCCATCCTTGATGGCGGTGGTAGGTGACCTGCACATGAATTCAAAATTTCTAGGGGATATTATCTCACTGAAAAAAGACAGGGAAACAAATAAAAAGGCCTGATTTTATTCTAAAAAACAAAGAATGCTAATTATTCCACGTCTTCTTGTTCTCAAATTATAATGTACATACCCTGAAAAGAGCTCTTTCTCCGACTAGAGAATAATGAAGGGTACCAGCCACAACACACTTGTCACCCCTATCTTCCACTGTGAAGAACATATGTTGGTGTATATCTTGAATAGCAACAATCGCTCCTAAACATTTATAAATTTTCCATTAGGAGAATGAACCCAGTTTTTTTATGAATGGCTCAAACATTAATATACCTACTTACCATCAGGAACTACAGACTCAAAACTTCTTTCAGGTTCACTATTGAATGAAGGCCTTTCTAAAGAAGCTGGAGTATTTTCTCCTCCAGGTAACGCAGAAAAGGATGAAAGCATTGAAAGGACCATCTGATGTACCAACACATGCATGATAGGCCAACAAACAGGTGTATTAGTACATAAGGAATAATTCAGAACTGTTTACATATGTATTCCAAATCTGATAAATATATCACTAAGAATGATACCTGCAATTCTGACAGAGAAATGGTTATATCAAATCCTAGAACAGAACAACCGCCTTCCCAGGCCTGGCTAAACTGGTGACCGGTAATTTCTCGCTTCTTAACAGATGCAGAGACACGTAGGTCTTCCAAAATATAGTTTTTATACCGAGAGTGAAACTCTTCCTCTAAATTGCTGTTCATAGAAGATTCTCTTAGACCATTAAAATCTCCTGAAACACTTGTGCTATCACCTGAACTGATTACATCCCTTTGCTGAAATGATGTTTCAAGAGGAGCACCAGATATAAAAGAAGATTCACTAAATGCTGGAGAAGAAATTTGTGTAATATTTATGTCCCTTTCCACGCTCTCAAGAATCTTAGAAAGAACTGACAGGCGAGAAACTTCACAAAGAAACTTTTGTTCTCTGCCTGTTGAATCAAGGGAACTGTGCAGAGTGATCTCCAGAACAATTTCCCTTATACCTCCTGCAAAATCAAGAAATTGTCATTTCTTTGGAAATTTAGTATAAAATAAGTGGATAAAGATAGTACAACTTACCATATTCATCAACACAGACAAAACCCAGAGCAAACTGGGTGACATCTATAGAAAACGCCTCCACGAGGTACCGATTTGCTTGTTGAGAAGGAATATTAACTTCACTGCCCCCTGTATCAGCTTTTACTTGCTCAAAATCTAGTGCAGAAGATTGAATCACTGACATCTTACTTGAAATGAAATGAAGGTACGCGGAAAAACCATGAATTAACCCTATCAAGGCCTCTGGTTCAAGGACAAAAAGACCACCCTGCCAACAACATGGCAAGTTACTTCATGCACCATATAGAGGTAGTCATATGTAAATAAAGCGAGCAATGTTTAATATTTACCTTGACTCTACAGAAAACTAACTCAAAATTTCTCCCAATAGAGACCGATGTTACGAAGTTACTTGACCGACGAATTTCAACCAAGACATGTTTTGTTGAGCACCTCGCCACAAGTAAGTTAGTCAATGCTAAATCGATGTGTATCCAACGGGTTGAATTGGACAGTGCAGAGTCTGAAGCAGAATCCAACTGGTCCACTTCTCTTTCAGCCTGAACTCTATTTGTAGTAGGTTCATTTTCTGTTGGTGCGTTTCCTGGAGAATCATCAGCCATACGACAGGCGACCCCTCGAGCTGATCGGCTTGAGAAATCCATACACACACTCAATATGCAGCTAGAAAGACATGCTTCAAACAAGATATCATGTGACCTGACAGGTGAAGATTCTATGATAAAGTTGCCAGAACTCTTCCATATATTATCCCTATATCTGAAGAGTGTAGATTGGAGCTCACAAAAATCAAGATTGACCAAAAACCCCTGTTCTTCACAAGATAGTTCAGCGCATGCTTCCTGGACAGAAGACCAGATTCTCGAATCTGCTAGCTCCGTTGGCTTCTCAAATTTTTCTGTTACAGGAACATCAAATATCACATCTAGAGCCCTCACCTTAATGCTCGCTTTCACTGCAAAAAGAGTTTTGCAAAAAGTCTTCTCGATCTCATGTTCCACATGCACTGCGTCAGACCTGAGATACCCTTGTCCCAGTGAATGACCCGCAGAGCTAGAGCCGCTCAAACCACGGGATAGCCCAGAAACTAAGCTCAGAAGCATCTGGTAAAAACAACAAAACTTACTTGCATGCACTTTTTAACAATCTAAAAGGTAAAGTAAGATCTTGAAGCTATTCAGATGGTAAGCTCGGAATTTTACACCGAACAAGTACAAGGACAGGCATTTAGATTGAGGAACTCAAAAGTATTTGAGCATCATGTCCAAGCTATAAAAGCCTAAAAGGATCTTTTCTGACAGAACGCCGAACCACAAAGAAAATCCGCATCCTGTCTTTCATTATATATAAAGTTTCTTTAGGCCTCTTTATAATATCTCTTACCAATATCCAGAAATTAATAACTTGGGTTAGAACTTAGAAGAGTACATTACTAAAAAGCGCTTTTATCAAATTATACTACTGACAAAGATTAACCCCATGGGCTATGGCATTAAGTAAGCACGGACAGAAGGCACACGTTTAAAAAGGGATATGATAATAATGCTTCCAAGCATCTGAGCCTTATATGCTACCAAAACAAATACAAACTCCTGCGGTAGGAAACTAATTTTCTATATATTTTGCAGATTAAAGACGTGAAAAGTAAAAACTTCCAAGAAAGCCTCTCTTACCTGAAAGTAAGCACTTAGGTCATCTGCTTTTGATACAATAGTCAGTCCCAGCACCAACACATCCAAACCAGTTGAGAAATGGATAATAGCTTCGCTAAAGGAATAAACATGCTCTCTGCAATACATTGCAGTTCTCTCAGATTCAGATGGAATTGCATAATGTAAATGATGCCTGCTACCAATTTACAATGCTTGATTGCATAATGAAGTCATGTTATATGATAAGAGATTCTGAGCAGGAAAATAAAATATATCACATAAAAGGATATAAATACAAAAACTCATGGAAAGAGGAAACGGATAATTAGCTGCCACATAGAGCAAGATAACCCGGGGTAAGACCCTCTTTTCTTTGATATAGCATCACCGAGATTGAAATATCTTATGGACATACACTCACTAGTTCAATGAAGCACCTAAGCTCAGTCCTATAATTTGGGGATGATATGCAACTTAGTACCAATCTTCAGCGCTAAATGACGTTATTAAACAAATCTCATATGACATGACAAGTAAAACATGTATCAAGCAAGAAGATAAAAACAATGTTTAGCTTACTCTAGCAGATATGTAGCAATAAAAGGAAAAAAAAAGTTTATCAATGACTAAAAGAGAGTAATTTGATATAAGAAGAACCCCACACACCTTAAGGATGAAAAGCAGATAGTTACGGGTCTCAATACAAAAAATTGTCTCCACTTCTTCTCTGCCATTTTGCAGAAAGAACAATCAAAACCAGAAAACCCTAGGTGTGAGGACAGAGAATTCCGTCCCTGAGAAACATATTTTCCAGAACTTGGAATCCAAGTATCACTTAGCCCCAGCTCCTGAAGCGAAGGCCTATCTGATCTTGTGCTGTCAGGCCCTTGAAACATCGGCATCACGTCAGATTTTGAAGTCGGCCAGACCACAAACTCAAGATCATGGATATCAAATAAAAGAAGATCTTTCTGCCCAGTTAAACAATCCACTTCTTCAGCCTTCTCCACCAGCAATTTGACCTGTGGACCACCAACAATTATGCCAACCTGAATCTGTCTCTCTGGATGAACTTTATGCAAAGACAGTTCAATAATTCTTCTATAGATCCCATATTCGTCAGAACTAGCCATTTCAGGATTAACACCACCAGTAATTCCGTCTACAAATAAGCTTTGACACTGTTGTGTCTGCCAAATTAGCAGAGCCATTGAAAACAACGATGGATAATCTAAAACAATATCGAACTTCCCCAGCAACATGCCGCATTTCCAGATTCCAAAATCTTGGTTACCAGCATCCTCATATGCCAAGCAGCTTTTAGTATCAACGAGTACACAAGGGTTATCAGAAACTTTGAAAGTACTTCTATCCAACTTCAAGCATTTGATGTTCCAGTTCGACCACATTTCTCTCAGAAGATTTTGCAGATGCAGAATGCCTTCCTGTCGATCATTGCTATTATTGTTATCTGTTTTGGAAAGTAGGATTGGCTGTGCTGGGTCCATCTCTAGGATAGTTTTCACATCTTCACGCATATGCTTCTTATTTCTTTCCGTAGAAGTACTGGGATCTTTTGTAGATCTCATGAAACGACTGGTTTTTATAAAACTAGAAGACTCAATCTTCAGTTTCCCACAGGAAGCAGACGACCACTGATTAAGACAGTCAGCAGTATGCATTACCAAAAACTCATCAACTGAAAGGCAAAGAATGACAACATTTGAGTCCAAGTGTTCAGCACTATCTTTTGATGACATCGAACCTGAAATCATTTTCTCTGGATAAAATGTGATAGAAAGTCTCCCAAGATTGACAACTGCATGAAACTCAAGAGATACCCGCTCGGAATCATCTTCGTTGTTCCCATCAGTTTGTAGTTCTTGGGTCGACAATTTCTTTAACGAGAGAAAGCAGGCTATAGACCAGAATGCTCTACTAATAAGTCTCCAGATATAAGCTAAACCCCAGGTGATCTGACACAAAAAACTGAAGTGGCCATATAAGGAAGTTTCTTCATAATCATCATTAGCATTCTGAGAATTCAGGCAAGTTCTGTATCGGGCTACTCTCCGCGCCCGTGCGATTGTTTCAGCAGGGAGCTCTTTCTCAATATCACATATCATATCCCATTTACGTCTTGCAGCCACAAACTGCCTTTTGTTTTCTGAAACTTTCCAGAGTGATGATTTTTCTGGCATTTTCCTAGAGTACCCAGCTAAAGATAACAAATACTCATAAGCATTCACGTATCGCATCCAGAGGATAACAGCACTAACTAAATTCTGGAACGAGCTAGTGTGAGGCGAGATCATCAAGCCACTTCTGCGAGCAGCTACTTTCCAAAGATAACGCCCACTTCTGACAGAATTGCCATCTTTGGATGATAACTTCGACAATCCCATTAAAACCGGAAGATCGGTGGGTCTAAACGAGAAGCTTAACTCTGGAACACGGACGATCAGATCAGTAATTTGAAGATTATGCAGCGTAATCAGAACAACAAGACTGTCAAATGCACAAAGGTCACAGGTATCATTGTTCCGCTTGTATGCAATCTTGAAACCGTGGCCACTCAGTGTCAAGGAACTACGGCTCAAAGGGAATAAAACTGCAGCAGCTGAAGTCCTCAATAAACTAAGGTTCCCAGAATCCTCAGAATCACTCCTCAGCTCGTTGATTTCAAGAACACAACCCAAGTCATTCAAACCCGGGAAACAGACTTGAACATTAATACCATGTATCTGAATACGGAAGTGCCTGAGAGCAAGATTCGAGAAAGAAGTCTTCAGCTTACTTCTATGAGAAGTGCCGTCCAGCATTCTTCCCAAGATTTCATGTAAGAAGCATCCCTGCAAACCACATACAATAGTTACAATTACACCAATCCCAAGAATCAAGAACTGGGGAAAAAGCAAGTACCTCGGGATCAATAGACGACAGAAGTTTCTTTATCTCATTCGCTACAGTCTCACGTGACGCTTGCATCCTACCTGAGCTTCCTTCCTCCGTCCCTCTATACGCAGAACCGATAAACCCTAATCAGCTATAGACATTGAAACCAAACTAGACGAAATCAACAATTGAGCCACGGAATCAAGTTACCTAGCCGTCAATTTGACATGTACACCGCGAATTTCGATCTGAATTGCCGGACCTGACCACACGGAGAAGCGAATAAACAGGTAGTCGACGGTAAAGCCTTCGAATGAGAAACTAGATCCATCGAGGAGCTGATTAAGCTGAGGGACATCGAATCGGAAGTTCCTTAACGTGAGGAGAGTATCAGTAAAACCTAATTTGACCTGGAGATCAGGATCTTCCCGAGAAAAAGTTCGCAACAGAGTACGGAGTTTCCGTCGGACGAAATTGCAAAGGAACGTCATGCGACGAATTCAAGTCAAACAGATGCTGCTACTACGATTCCTCCATTAATGCGTTGGAAGATGTTCGACGAGAACCAAACGGTTGATGAGTGAAAAGATCCTCTTATCTTGCAGAGCGGGAAAGCAAGAGGACAAAGACTACGCCACGGACTCACGGGAACTAACCCTTGCAGACACGTGACGGCGATGAAGCTTCTCTTTGCCGTTTTCGTCCTAGGCAATAGGACTACATGTAGTTTTCAGAAGTTACTAAGAGCATCTCCAATGTATTACTCCATTTTGGAGTAGAAAATGGAGTAACTCCAAAATAGAGTTAAGTTTTACTCCAATGTATTACTCCATTTCCCACTCCAAAATAGAATATTCCTAATATTTTATATTTTATATTTATTTAAAAATTAGTAATATCACCTTTCATTTATACTATTTGCAAAACAGTCCATTTTCAGATTGTAATAATTATATTAAATACAATATTAACCACAATTAATTTTTTATTATATAAATACTCGACAAGGTTTATAAAGAAAATATTTATTACATTAAAAATTACATTACATAGCTTAAACACAATAATACATCAACTTAAATTATTCATTAGAATTAGTATAATTTTCCCACAAATGATCAACTAATGCATTTCGAAGTAAAAAATGAGCTTTTTTATCTTTGATTTTTCTGAAACGGGAAAGAAACTCTTGGAATCTCGCATTATTATTTCCTACAATCTCGCATTATTACAAAATCGAAGTCTTCAACAACAAGCTCAGCAAGCTCCTCCTCCATCTACATCGTTTGGACAATATTTTAATAACTTTAATGGATCCGGAGGTGATTTACTGGATTATTAAGTAATTATCTTTGTTGTAAGATTTATTTTATGTTATTTCTTTTGTATGGTGCTTATCTTTTATTTTTTATATGTATGATCTGTTATATTTTATATTATATATATTTTGTTGCATAAAATAGTTCATTAGATGCCTATATATATAATTAAAAAATGTTAACAGTAAATTTTATAATATATATAGTAAAATAATATTAATATACTTATTTATAACAATTTTACTGAAAATGAAAATATTTAAAGGTGGAGGACCATTTTATAAATAAAAAAGTTCAACTCCATTTTGGAGTAATGAGTTGGTTTACTCCATATTTGGAGTAATCATGTCTATTACTCCATTTTGGAGTGGGTTTTGGAGTGGGGTTGGAGATGATTTTACTGCAAAATGGAGTTTGGAGTGGGTTTTGGAGTAGGGTTGGAGATGCTCTAATTATGCCATTTACTCTTTTTTTTTCGAGCAACACAATAATAATATGCTATTAATTTTATCAAGGGCTTATTGGGATAGCTGAGTATCAAATTAAGTAAATAGCCATGATTTTGACATAATTAAATGTCAGGCTTTTGGCACCCAATCTAACCGGTTATACCATTTCCAACAACAAGTTTCCAGTTGCATTGTCTAAAGTAAATGACTTGGTTATTTTTTTGTGGCTTATTAACAATCACAGAACTGTACTAAAGGCGTACATCAGATATATTTAACATATATGATGAAAGAATATGCATCGACATTAGGAAATAATATTTGTCTGTGTAACAGAACATACGTACACGTAATGGATATTTGATGTTATTGAAATTGCTATTCCATATAGATAAATAGCACTGTTCACGTATTACAGGCCAAGATATATGTGTTGTACGTACTCAATGCTTCTCAAATGATAACCTCTGGAAACATGGTTATAAGAGAGTAATCCATTGTATTTTATATAGAAATGAACTTTTTATATTTCAAACATTACAATGATGAAGAACGATAGTGCATTCGGTACAGATTATGCAATTTCATTTCTAGTAGAATAGTTTGTCAATCGATTCCATCTCAAATAGAATAGTTTGAACATATAATTTTTCATATTCTATTTCAAATAGATTATGCATAAAAGATCTCATACAGACAAGTTGTATTGACTAAACCCTAAACCCAAATATAAAGGAATAAAATAAATAACACAATACATATTGGTAAAATTATAAAATGTATATAATTGCATGGAAAGAAGTTAATGATGACCCTAACCATACCATCTCACCTTTTAAACTCTAATCACTAAACTCTAATCACTAAACCCTAACCCAAATATAAACCCTAAACCCACATATCAAAATCTAAAAAATACATAATTTTATATATGTAATATTAAATTATACAATGTAGATCATAGTATGCTTTTTACAGATTCAAAAACATGTAGCCACAGCGAGAACTTAAGAAAATTACAAACTATATTTATAAACAAAATATATCACTTTTTAGTAACCGTCAAATAGAATGGAACATGATAAAATAGTATAGTAACAAAATATATCATTTTACAAAATATGAAAATACATATTGTTTTACATTTCTATTCTATATGCATAAATAAATACATTGGTTTCGATTGTAGAGATAGAGGTGATCGCCACTGCAAAAGTCTTATCTCTCACCATAAGAGTCTTTGAAACTCTACAATTCTTCGCCATCAACATAGAAAATTTCATCAACAATCTCACAATTACTATACTATGCGGACAGACATCTGTACTATTCCATTTATATACAACTCCTTCTGTACCCTAATTCTGAGAGAGCCCCAAATTGAAAGAAAATAAGCAGGGATGAGAAGACGGTGAAGAGAATCAATGGAAAACAAAGAGAACTTATGGGAGTTTCAGAGATCTGAGAAGAATCGAGTTGGAGAAGTTCGGTAGAAAGGGTGTGCTACTAACCGCCGCTTAAACCCTAACGGAGACCCCTAACGCCGAAAACAAGTGACAATGGAGGATGAAGGAGATGACAATGGAGGACGAAGGAGATGGAAACTCTGTCGATTGCATGCAGAGTCGAGGCTTGGAGGAATTCGGTGTTGGAGACTTTTCGACTGCTACAAATTTACCACATAAGTTAACACAGAAAGATGTGAACGATGGTGAGACACAAATTATTTTTGTAGGGATTTTTCTTAAAATATTTATTTAATTATAGCAGCAGGTTGGGCCGGTGATGTTTTAGGGGTATTAGCGTATTAATATGTAATTGTAACAGTGCGTATAGAAACATTAGGTTAAATAGCTACTTTGTGAATTACCATTTTTCATGGTTATACGATCCTATTTCCCTTTTATCAAATACTAGGTGGTTGTGCAGATGTCCTATGAAAAGAGGGTAGAGTATTGGAACGTAGAGGCTTAACACGGTAATGCCTTTTCTTTTTTGTGTGAGCTAAAAAAAATTCAAGAAAAACTTAAAAAAAAAAAAAAACTAACTAATTATAGGGTCCTATAAATTTTGTCGCCCAAGGGCCTCCGGTTATGTTAAGCCGGTCCTGGGTAGAGTATTGGAACGTAGAGGCTTAACATGGTAAGTGTAACGACCCTGATTTTTTTTTGTGGAGCTTTTTTGTTTTTATTAAAATTAAAGTCCAATTCTCTCTTTTTATTTTGTCCCACATTGGAAGTTTAGAAAATCTACCTCCTTTTCCTTCTTCTATATAAGAAATTTCACCATTTCTCTTTATTCTCATCAAGTCAAAGTATTTCTTTGAGCATGACGAATTGTTGTTGAATTATCCGACGACCAGTCACTAGTGAATTTTTCCGGTGGGATTTCTGGATGAGCTTCCGGCGGGTTTTTTAATTGACCATCTTCCGTCGATCATTCCAGCCAGTGACTGAGGTGAGGGCTATCCCATTAAACCCCGAGCTAGTTTAGTACTACTATTATGCGAAGTTTAGTTTCGAAACATGATTCGTCTCTGTGAATTTAGTATGTTTGAGTCTTGTTTGTTTATTGTTATTATTGATTGTTAAACCGGAAATATGATAATAGAGGTTTCAACTGATGATTGAAATGAGTGATGTTAAAGTTGCTAATATATATATATATATATATATATATATATATATAAGTCCATTTGTGTGGATTGCGGGTGCACAAAGACGTTTGTGTAAGCCGCCGACGAGCAGTGTGATTGCGGGTGCACAAAGACGTTTGTGTAAGCCGCCGACGAGCAGTGAGATTGCGGGGGTACAAAGACGTTTGTATCAGTCGCCGACGCGCAGATTGTGGGAGTGCAGAGATGGACTACTGTACGCCTGGAGATATACATATATCCTTATGAGGAAATGCGAGGTTCATAGAGTAGTATGTACTATCAGCGCATTGGATGTTTTATGTGGTGTACTAGACACTGTGTTTGTTTCATGTTATAGATAGGCCTACATGGTCGTAGTGCTATGTACTAAGTCAGTGGTTTGCGGTTTAGCATCTCATACCTCACGGAGTAACTTCCCTATTACTCACCCCTCTTTCTTCCCCTTGCAGGTGAACATGACGAGTAGTTGGATATGTGGACGGATTGGTGTCTTAGGATCGTTGTATTTTATTTCGGTTTTAATTACTTTTCGATTTAATGTATTTGGTTTTAAATTATTAACTTGTTTTATTTGGAAGTTATTTGATTAAAAGTTTTTACATTTTATTCGGTTTTATAAATCGGTTTAATTTGGTATTTTCCGGTTAGTAGCACGCCGTTCTCGAGAGAGAAAGAGACGGGTGTTACAGTAAGTGTTTAGTGTTGAGCGAGCATAGGAAGAAGCAAGAAGAACGTCGTGATTGGAACCGAATGGTTCATGTGTACTCGAGTGGTGTGTAATGCAAATCAAGATTATTTTCTGTTCAAACCGTCACTGTATAGATGAGATATTGCTTTTGGATGATATATACATCTGCTCTCTAAGCCCAATAATGATAAAGCCCATACGAGACTTTTCGTATTTTCTATTTTATATTCCAGCTAAGATTTTTAAAATAATAAGTCGTGAAAATAATCATAATTATAGAAGCATGATGATGTAATAGAGCTAAGAGTAGATACCAAAACAATGGTCTTCGATTTTCAAACTTTCCAAACCATAAACCACAACAAATATTTGGTGTCCTAACTTTCTGTATATTATGTAATAAAAATTTTAAAATTTGGGAACATGTTGACCATGAAGAAAGCTTTTTGTTTGTTAAACAACCCAGTTCTAAACCGAACACATAAAGGTTGCTTCTCCTACCTTCTTAACCAGTCAGAAGAGTTATCTATATAAACTCTTCTTTGTCAAAGAACACCAAAACACACAAAAGTCAGAACTTCGGAAACCATTTCATGACAATGAACAAAACTAGTGTCTTCGTCCCTTTCTTCATATTGTTCTTCTTTGGATCAAGAAGAGTAGTTACTGCAGGAGATCAAAACGCCTTAGCCGCGTCCTTCGTTTTTGGCGATTCGCTAGTGGACGCAGGGAACAACAATTACTTGCAAACACTGTCTAGAGCCAATAGTCCTCCTAATGGAATCGATTTCAAACCATCTCGTGGGAATCCAACCGGCCGGTTTACTAACGGTCGCACTATAGCTGACATCGTTGGTAATTTAGGAAAACCATAATTTCGGAATATATAAATCATTCTCATTTTTGTAATGATTATGCTAATGCCTTTGTTTTAACTATGTTTTGTTGTCTGTAGGAGAAAAGCTAGGGCAACCCAATTATGCAGTTCCATATCTAGCACCAAATGCAAATGGTGAAGCATTGTTAAATGGTGTGAATTACGCATCAGGTGGTGGTGGAATTCTCAATGCTACTGGAAGTGTATTTGTAAGTCTTTTAGCCTTCACGCACACGTATTTATCGTATATTACGTATGGCAACTGTTTGATTGGCCAGAAAAGTTTATTTTAAAACCGGTTAGATTAATTTTATAAATATGTGTTTAAAAATGTTTTTCAACTCAAATTATTTGCTTGCCGGTCCTGACATTATACAGGCTAGAAGCAAAATAAAAAAAAATTGGCCACTTTATTGTTAAAGAAAAAAATTAAAATTATAACATGTAACTATTAGGATTCGAACCTAGCTTAAGCGGGAGGAGAATTGTTTCAGGGAAATGAACCACTAGGCTAGCGATACTTTTACTGAATTTGCGGCCGATATTTTACTTATTTAAATGCGGCCGGAAGCATAGGCTTCATCTGCTTGGCCCAAGGGCCGGCTCTGTTGACTGTGTACATAGACATGCAGTAGATTTTTGTATATACCTAAACCTAACGGTTCAAATTACGATTTTGTAGGTTAATCGGTTAGGAATGGATATACAAATTGATTACTTTAGTATTACAAGGAAGCAATTTGATAAGCTTTTGGGTGAAGATAAGGCCAGAGATTACATAAAGAAATCTTTATTCTCCATAGTAATTGGCTCAAACGATTTTCTCAACAACTATTTAGTCCCTTTTGTTGCGGCTCAAGCGAGATTAACACAAACTCCTGAAGCTTTTGTTGAGGACATGATTAGCCATCTTCGTGATCAACTCAAGGTATGTTAGATAGATTAAAAAAAAAGTAATTCTAATCGTTATTGGTGCTAATTAGAATATGTTTTTGGGATAAAAATTTAGAGATTATATGCATTGGACGCTCGTAAATTTGTGGTCGGGAATGTAGCTCCAATCGGATGTATACCGTACCAGAAATCAATCAATCAGCTAAAGGATAAACAATGTGTTGATTTGGCAAACAAGTTGGCTCTTCAGTACAATGCTCGTCTCAAAGATCTCTTGATGGTGGAACTGAAAGATAGTCTAAAAGACGCACACTTCGTGTATGCAAACGTCTATGATCTAGTTATGGACCTTATTGTCAACTACAAAGAATACGGTATGGATATTAGTGGCCCATGGGTTTTTAAACAGCGAGTGCACACTTGGATGTTTCGGTTCTTTTACTCCAAAAATAGTATTTTACCATTTTTGCAATTCACGTTATCGTCGTATTTTTCTATTTTGTGGTTTTCTATCAAATTGTAAATTTCTACGAGGGCAAATCTCCAAAATAGCACATTTCTAAGTTTAAGTCACAAAATAGCTTTCAAAAACTAAAATAACCAAAATAACATTTTATCTTTTGAAAAATTTAATTTTTTTTTATTTTTCAAAATTTGAAATCTTATCCCAAAACCCCATTCCCCAACTCTAAACCCTAAACTCTAAACTCTAAACCCTAAATTCTAAACCCTAAACCCCGTCTCTTAACTCTAAATCCTAAACTCTACCCCTAAACTCTAAACCCTAAACCCTAAACTTTAAACCCTAAACTCTAAACCCTAAATCCTAAACTCCACCCCTTGACTCTAAACCCTAATGTCTAAATTAATTTACCATTGGGATATAAATGTATATTTATCTCTTTTGATAAAACATTAAGTGATATTTTGATCATTTTTATTCTTATACGCTATATTTGTGAAAAAAACTTTTTTAATGGTATCTTAGTCATTTTCTCTTTTTTAATATTTGATATTATCCTCGGTGCAGTTTTGAAATGAAGTAATAATTTGGGTAGTATATGTATATATATATCAGGAATTCAAATTACTACTTTTAGTAGGGATATTTTATCGTGGTTTTGGCTTTGTTTTTAGGTTGAGTTTTAATTAGGTTATTTTTTTTACTGTGTATATAGACACATTTCCTTGAATTAATTTTAAAATAGTTATTATGAAAAAATGATAATAGGGTTTAAGACATCAAGTGAGGCGTGCTGTGGGACGGGAGGGAGATTGGCCGGGATATTGCCATGTGGACCAACCTCAAGCCTTTGTACGGACCGGTCAAAGCATGTGTTTTGGGACCCGTACCATCCTAGCGAAGCTGCTAATCTCATCATCGCTGACAAATTACTCAACGGAGACTCCAAATACGTTACTCCCTTTAATCTCCTCCACCTTCGTGACCTTTAATAATCTATCTCTTCCACCTTCGTGACCTTTAATAATCTCCTTTTTAAAAAATATTTTTCTTGTGAAAATTTGTAATTTCTGTTCTGAGAATGTGAGATTTATTCCTTGTTTCTATTTGTTTCTTTGGTTATATTACCCCTAAAAACATGATATAGTCGTTTTCCTTTACATTTTGCTGATTTTAAAAATGTAGCCATTCTAGGCCGTAGTTCAATTCATGTGGTTTGATTTCATGTATTTCTAGGCCGTAAACATTGGACCGTAGTTCAAGTGCAGTACAACCAATTGATGCTATATGGTTCTTGGTTTATTGATATAATTAGTTGTTAATTTGCAGATATTTTTGTCTCAGGGGTATAGCAGTGTTGCCACACTTGTCCAAAAGGAAACAACCCTTTATCTCCGAACATTAGCTCTTTGCGTATGTAACCAACTAGCTGATTTACATAGTTTATCGAAATTCTCTTGGATAATAAAATTTAAACCGTTATTATAGCTACGACCTTATACCAAGATCGGTGACCTTGTTCCGATTTAATGGAAGAGTTAATCTAAGATTGATATCAACTGTGGTTTATCAAAGTAAAAAAGAACAAATGAAATCTTTTTACTAAAAAATATTTTCTAAAAGGATATTTTTAAAAGGGAAAGAGAATAATGTTTACTTGTTTATTTATGGTAACTGAGTAAAAAAACATTGGACCGTTGGGCTCAAGCGACCGTTTGTCGCAGATAAACACGGCGTGATCAATAAAAGGAAGAAACTAGCCCTCTTTGATGCACATCGAAAAGACAAGAACACCCTCAGATCAAAGGTTGTGATATAATTAGAATCAGGAATCAGAAATCAGAGAGGATTAAGGAAGAAAAAGACAAGAAGAAAGAGTGAGGGAATAAAAGAGGGGTGTCAGTGGGTATGATTTGAAAGGACTGGTCCGGACCAGAATAACCGACAACAAAAGGACGGCTCCAATACAAATGGGACATATCGTCCCTTATGGCACAACACAAACTACACCTCTCTTCTCTCTCTCTCTTCTTTGTTTTGGGCATGAAAGCGACTAAAAACGAGAGAAGTTGTTGAAATGGATGGTGATTCATTCATGCGTAGGTCATATGACTCATATCCATCTTCCTCCGGCCGAGCGTGCTTATCCACAGCTTCTTCGACCCGACCCGACCCGACAGCTTCACTCTTGTCTTTCCGCCCGTTTTCTTTTAGACTCTGTCTCTCTCTCTCTTCACCGTTTTGCTACTTATGTCTCTACATTTTTGTAAGTTTGTTTGTAACGCATTTTCCCTCTATCTATACTAATGGACTAGACCAGTATGAAAACTTTACCTTAAAGAAAAGGTCGGATTTGTCATTTGTCTTAATCACGTTCTATGTTTTGTAGGGTATGATGATAATTTATGATGCAGCAAAATAAAAAGAAACCACAGTTAAATATCCTAGTGATAAAATTAAAGAAGAATTTGGGGTAAAACAATCCTATAAACTAAGTTATCATATGCTTGATTACATGAAATAGACAATGGTTTATTTCTCATTTAGAAAATTCACAATTTAACTATTCGTCGGTTTTAGTTTCCTAAGATATTATTTAGGTATCTCGACCTAAACACCCAGAATTTAAAAGACAAAGAAAAAGAGAGATAAGAGTGAACGAGAAATGCGGAGAGAGACAGAATGATGGGAAGGGTTGGTCAAGGCGTGAAAAATTACTATCACGCATTTTCCTATGATTGCGGTCTCCGAATCTGATTCTCTCCGTCACAGTTCTTATAAGAAAATCATTATCTAAGTTTGATATATAAATGCTAAAAATATTATTTAGCTTCTGGTTATAGTCTTCACTTTATTATCTGAATAATTTAGAGAAAAATGCATCCTTATATATAGTTGCTATACTCTAGGTCACATCCTCCTTTGTCACATTTACAAGAAGATATTGGCATACTCTTATCCTCTGTATAAAAGTTTGTGTTTTTTTCTTCATGTCCTAACTTTCTATCATAGAATCCTATATCTATTGCATATATATTTTGGTCTCCATGTAGATTGATGTGGTCCTCTTGAGCAATCAAACGCCAATTCAATTATTTTTACAATACAAATTTGTTTTTGTTGGATTGAAGACGGACTTTCTTTTTGCACTATTACGAATATGAAATAAAAATAATAAAAAGTGATCTAATTATCAGTTACTCATATCAGAAATAAGATTAATTAGATTTTGAACCGCGCTTCCAAAACATGAGATATTTTGTGATGAAAATTTCACTAACAATATTACACATGTTTAGTTAATTTGAAATCTATATATTTTTGTAAACAATGTTTTCATTTGAATCAGCGTTTTTATACTTAATGGACTAGCGGTCGAACTAGTCCAATGATCCGATATGTAATTTGGGTATGGTTTTTAAAATTATCTTATATTTAAAAACCCGCAAAAAAACATCTAAAACCCCGAAGCTAATCAGTTGAACGAATGAGTGACCGATATGTAATCTAATTTGATTTAAATTGCTATTTTTAAAATTTAAAAGTCAATTTAAATATTTGCATTATATATGTAAATACTTTAATTTTACTCTTATTGTATTTTTATAAGTTTCAACTCCAACTTGTTACACAAAATGTTTAAATTATCTTTTATTCTTTTATGTGAAAGAAAAAAATATTTTAAATGTTTTCTGTATTTTTATGGTTATTCTTTTATTTTTAATATTGATATTTATAATTGTATATTAAAACAATTTAAACTATTGACCCATGGTTCACCCGCGGTCAATCCAATAACCCAATAATATAATATTTTGATTAGAAAACATATAATTTATAAATGTTATATTATTATACTTTTTGATGAAACTATATTATAATGTTTTACATAAATTGTGTAGATCTTTTATGTTCTTTTAAATAATGTTAACTGAAGCGACAATATTTTTTTGGAAAAAAAAAAACTCAAACGATAACGTTTGCACTTTCAGTTTTTAACAAGACATCCTCGATGTCATCTTTGAATATGGATAAACCATTACACCAGATAATTGTCCATTAGAACCTATATTAAATATAAGTAAACCATTGAATTTTTGTAGTATTAATAGAATTATTTATAAGGTGATTGATCATGTCAGATGTCCTATATTTGATGTCGATTTATTGTTTGAGTTATTATATAATAAATTAAATAGAATAATAAATTAGTTCATTTAAATTAGATAAAGTATCTCTATAGTTAATTAATTATAGAAAATAAATATAACACTAAAATATAATAAATAATTAATAAATATGTGCAATAAACTTTTGTAAGTATATTTCTATAATGATTATTTTTTAATAGTACAAACTAGATTTTGATCCGTGCTTAAAAGCGCAGATTATTTTTGTTGACCGTTTGATAAAATTCGATTGAATTTATAATTTTTATTAGAAATAAGTAATTTAAAAGTTGTTCTATTATAATGTTTGAGTTTCAAACATTATTTTCATAGTGTTTTCATATCTAATCTAAACTTGTGGTCGAACCGATAGATCCAGTGACCTGTATATAGTATAAAACAAAATACGGTAAAAATATGGTAAAAATCCAAAAATCTCCTATTAACCCGCGTCTGATATCGATTGATCCGATAAAAACCTAAAAATCTGATAACACATTTCAAAGAATTTGATTAAATTACTCATATAATTTTTAATGTTACATAAAATTGAATAAGCTTGTGATTCCTTAGAATTTGATGAATTTTTTATATATGTCATTCAAAAAATGAAAAAATAGTAATAGAAAGGAAAAACAAAATCAATTGATATGAAAATATTAGTTTTGTATTACTCACCTATTATAAGTTTATATTTTATTTATTTTAGATTTGAAAATTAATTTTATGATAGTTTAAAGATATTTTTAACGCTCAAAATTTGAAGTTAGTTATTTTGTGAAATATTAAGCTGGTTAGCACATAGTGATCAAATTCGGTATAACTTATGGGTAACACATCTTTTGTACACACTAATTTTGGAATGATAATATATTTCATACTATTTATTAATTTATTATAGTGTAATTTTTGAATTGCAGTATTGGTAGTATATTAAACTTCATAAGTTATGCACTCCAAAAATAATAGTGTTTTTCATTGAAAGAGTAGTTAAAATATCATAGTATTTACATAAACCAAAATATTGAGTTTTTTGGAATTTTGAACATATCAACATACTAATATATGAGTATGGGGTTGTTTAATATTTTTAAAGAGTGTATGATTTTGTTCTCGTAGATGGAATGTTTGTAGCAATCGTAATATTTTACGTAACCATTTAGCAAATGAAAAAATGGTGAAATATAAGTTCCTACAATAGGTTCGAATTTGAAAAAAATAAAAAATAAAAAGGTTAATAAGCTGTAAATACACGTGTCTTGGTGATAGTAAATTTAGTGTGTGTGACAAAAATGTGAAATAAATCAAATGGGCTATTGAATTTTACTAACGGTTACTGAATTTATATGGTAATTGTGTCTATTGGTTATAATTGGTTAAATGTATACGAAATCTCAGCATGATAAAAACAAATCTCAACATAACAAAGAATCAATTATTTAGACTACTGTATGGTTAGAGAAAATAAAAGTAGGACCATGATATAATAAATAGTTAATGAATAGGTGCAAAAACTTTTCGCAAGTAGATTTTTTAGGACTCGTTCTTTTTTAATAGTATTGATAAACTAGAAAAAACTATTTCATATTTACGAAGTAAATGGTCATATGTAATTTTGAACCAGCCATGTTCTTATGACTGCCAATAATTTATAGTATATACTATATTGTGTAGAGGAAAATGCGACTAACATACATACAACATATGATAAATTATTTCATTACAAAGCTTGAATAGAATAGATAGATTAAGTCAACTTTATAAATACCACTGTAAAAGTCTTTTATATATTTATGACTATGTTTTAATAAAATAGATGTATTTGTAAAAAGTTAAATTATATTTAGTTTCTAAGGAAAAATGATAGTTTGATTACAAAAAATGGAATATGCTTAGCAATCTTTAGATTTTTTTGTTATCAATATCTATGATATAATATTTTCTTACTATTATACATGTTATTAATTTATATATTATATAAATCTTAGTAAATAATTTTATAATATATATAATGTAACTATACTATAAAAATGAATTATTAAAATTAATCGATACTAAATATATACATTCGGGAATTAAGTGTTTGAAAATTAGCTTTAATGAAATCAAACATGAGTCAAAATATTCATCATTGGTTAGCATAAGGCATATTTAAAATGAGAACCACTTTATTAAAAAGAAATAGTCAATCCGGGCTAGGTTTAGTCATCTAACACGAGTAATTGTTTGCTTAAAAAAATCCAATTAATTGTTATTTTTTGCAATAGTTTATATGTGGAACATGATTTTGATTGGGTATAGTTAGACTGTTGCACAAAATATGGTAGAAATAATAAATACATTTTGGTAGTTTTGTAATCCATGAGTAATAAATTAAGGTAAATATTAAGACATATTAAATTATAAATGAAATGGTTCAATCTAGACTATTTATAAGTAGATAAAAAATGTTTCTACTTTAATAGTATTGGTTATAATTTTCAAATCAAGGCAACTCATTCAAATAGTTTTTTTAAAGTTTTTATTACAAAAAAATAATACTCAAATAGGAAAATGACCACAATAGATTATATCAAGAAGCAAAAGATCCTTATACCTATTGCTTTATAGATATATAAATAATAACATAAATAATAAAAAATAATGTTTTTCTTATAATTTCGAATTATATGTTTTCAAGTTCGACTTTTCCTAATTTTCTTTTCAATTTTTAATATTTATCTTCAATTTTTAAAATTTTAAATTCCACCGCTTAACTTTAAACCCAAAGTCTATCGTAGAAGTATAAAGTATATTTACTCTTCAATAAAATATTAGAAAATTTGTCAAATATGACTCAAAACTTGATTTTAAATGCAAAAATATACCCAAACTTCAATCAAATGCAAAATTAACTCAAAAGCCTTGTGAAATTATAATCAGGCTCTTATGACCAAACAAAAAACCAGAATTCATTTTTACAAATATAAACCCGTAAAGTCTTCTCGAACTCTTCTCTTATAGTATATCTTAAAAATAATTTATAAATTTTGTAAAAAATATTTTGATAGGAAAAAAATTAAAATTATGCAATTATAAACAGTTGCAAGTGGTATAAATAAAGATATAATAAAATTAAAATATTTTCAACATATATGAGTGAAAGTAGTGAGTCATGATATTCTTTGGTTTAGGTTTTGGTAACACATGTTATAGTATTGTATATATTCTTAGGGTTGGATTTTGGAACCTTAACATTTTTTTTGAAAAATTAAATTGTGATCTATATGCATTTAGTTTTGTGTATATTAAACACTTTTTAAGTTGTATTAAAGTTTAATGAATTATTTGTTTCTATTTAGTTAATTATTTGAGTTTAGGGTATATTTAGGGTTTAGACGACTTCCATGAAAGTTTTCTTGAAGAATTTTTGGAAGTCTTCTTGTGTTTTAATTACAAATTGTTTTATATATTGTTGATAACTTTTGGTTTTATTTAGCGAAATTATTTTTTGTTATTTCTTTTACCATTTAATACGCACTATTTTATATTTGCAGTTTTTTTTTTAAATTAAAAAAGTCCCTCTTAGGTAACTAATGAACTAGGTAGTAACATGCGCTTTGCGCGGGATAAGATATCTATATTAATGTTGAAATTATATATTATGATTTTGTATAACATAAGATATACTTTAATTGTAGCTAGGTAGAATTAAAGGTATGATTGTTATCAGGGGGCGAAGCCAGAGGATTTTTACAATGGGTACAGTAATATTAAAATTTGATATACGGTGTTTGCAAGTTTGAGAAAAAGCTTTGGAATATAATCTTTTTATATTTTGCCTATCACGTTTTAGTAGTTATGGACTTAGGGGTTTAACAAATAAAAATCAGAAAAACGTAGTTATAACCAAACAATAACTGGGTGAAATTAATAAAGTATAGTTCCATAATTCAGAAAATGTAGTTGCATAATAAAAGCAATTGAAAGTTATTCCACCCTCTGAAACACATAATTAGTTTAAAAAAGAAAAACCAAAATAACATAAAACTTGCATAAGATAATAAATTAAAGTTTTCAACTCTCATGAAGTCGACTCAAAATGGAATGGAATCATGAAAGTAAATATTTTTTTTAACATCAATACTATTAACATAATACTAACTAGACCTTGATCTGCGCGCTAGCGCGGATTTGAATTTTCGGTTTTTGGTTATTTATTTAAATAAATAATGTATTTGTGATATTTGATGTATTATATTCACCAAGTAAATAGTTTTTTTTGCATCTTAAACCATCTATTTACGATGAATATTCGATATCATATAAAAAATTGAACAAATAGACGTAATTAGAGAATTGTAGACGATATATAAAAACAATGGTTATTAATGAAAAATATGAAGAAATATTATATTATGACTTAGTATGGCATAAAAGATTATAAATTAGTTATACATATTTAAAGAAAATAAAATGATTTTTAAACTTCTATGAAAAATTTAACATATAAAAAAGGGCGATGAATTAGTCATCAAATTGTAAATAATTTCATAATTTTACTAATAATAAATTATTTATAGTCTTTGTTTTTCGTCAAGATAATTACTAAATGTCCATAACATTAATATGTTAAAAAGTCATATTATGAAAGCCCATGTTGTAACCGTTTTTTTCCGGGAAGTGTAACAAAAAAAAAATTACATTTAACTCTTCGTTTTGTTTAAGTTTGTGTCTATAAAAGATTAAAAAAAAAATCTCTCTATCTTTTTTAATGTTCAATTTGAAGCTTATTATGTGGAAATCATACGCAAATATATGCAATTGGTTGGAATCTCTATATCTTTATATTCTTATAAATTTTAAATTTATTGTTTCCTCTTCTGCAAGCAAATCAATTACCGAAGTAATAGATCAATTGGTTGGAATCAAATCTATTCTTATAATTAGTGTAATTATGGTTACAGTTTCTATATTTAATAGGTACATTAAAGATACGACATTGAAGCTATTATGTTTTGATTAATAGAAGATATTGGATTTTGAGTTTGTATTTATTGATGTGTTTTTTTATAAAGCTTAGATAATCAATGGGATGATTGGTTGGTTGATACATCCTATAAAGAAAACAAAAACTATAGGTGGTTTGAATATTGTACATCGATCGATGCATGATGTAAGTTGACTATATAAAACTTGAACATGATCATTTCAAACTAAAGTATAGGTAGGTTATATGCATTTGTTATGTTGTAGTTAATATATTTTAAATATTACATAAGTCAAGTGATTCACGTTTTCGTAAAAATAAAATTCAAGTTCATTATTGGGCCGTACTCGTATGTAATAAGCTACGTTAAATATGATGTATTTTTAGGTTCATTTAATGACATTAAGTTTAAATTTGATTAAGGAAAACTCATTAATTTAACTGGAAAATACAAACATAAAAATAAATAGGTTTATTTAATGACATTAAGTTTAAATTTGATTAAGGAAAACTTATTAATTTAACTGGAAAAGACAAGCATTAAAATAGGTAATTTAATTTAATTCTCAATGGCATGGAAGTGTAAATAAGTTAGAAAACTTAGGGATATTTTTTAATGGGTACTTCTCTTTTAATAATAGAGATTATGTTCACTACTGCTATAATAATATTTTGAAATCATAATAAACTCACATTGATTTGTAGTACTTTATTTCAGAAATTTGAGAATCAAATAAAATATCCGAACGGTCTTCAACTGTTGTTAGATGCCTGAAGCGACCTATAAAACACAAAAATTAAATAAAATTTTAAATTACTTTAAGATGAAATAATGAATTTACAGTTTACAAATTTTAAGTTACTTCTCAAATTTTGTAAACTGTAAATTCATTATTTCATCTTAAAATAATTTATAATTTTATTTAATTCTTCCACAGATCGCTCCAACAATTACACATTAGCATTTTGATTTTAATATTCTGTCTTCTTCTATATATGGGAGTCAATGATCATTGATCAACAATACACTTCTCTTTTTTTTCCTTTTCTTAACCATATCGTGCAATAATTAAAAATAGATTTGATTATTAGCCCCTTTGATCAAACCGAACGATCTTTCAATCTAACTGAACCGGGAAAATCAAAGGCTGGTCCGAGAAGAACGCCTTCAAGTTAGCTAAAGCAAGCTGCGCAATATTGTCCAAAGACCCTGGCGTGACCATAGCAGCATGTGGAGACAAGACAACATTGTCCAAACCAAACAACTCCTCAGGAACTCCCAGTTCTTTCTCAAACACATCTAAACCAGCACCACCAATCACACCATCCACCAGACACTTAACCATCTCCATCTCATCAATCAGCCCTCCTCGTCCCACATTGATTATAATCCCCTTCTTCCCAAGAGCCTCCATCACTTCTCTATCCACAATGTGGTGCGTCTGATCATTCAGAGCGCATGAGAGAACGTTGACATCGTTGTTTGCTGCTAAGGAGAGAAGGTCCGGGTAGTACCGGTATGGGATCCTATGTTTCTGACTCGTCGAGTTGCAAGAGATGATGCAGCCAAAAGGTTTGAGTCTTTTAGCGATAAGGGACCCGATACTTTTCATAAGTGTTCGACGTAAACCTTCAGCTTCATGTCCGTAAACTTTGTATGTAATTTTTTTAAGGAAATTTTTTGTTTGCATTAAATTCAAACTTTTGGTGAAAAACATACTTTGCGTAACACCTAAGCGTTTTGCTAAATAAAAGCTTCTCATGAAGCCACGTCGTCACACGTATACTAAAGCACAAGTCACGTGACCAACAAAATTTTGACACATGGCATATGGTTATCAAATTTAAAGAAAAAAAATTCAAATGTAAAAAACAACTTAACTGCAAAATAAAAATTAGTAACGTTTAGTAACTGATTTTTGTATATAAATCAAATTTAGATATAACAAAAGCCTAATGTTTGTCACACTACTTATTATGATATTATGACACTCACTCTCTCTCTCTGAAAGAGTTTCATTTCTAACCAGATAAATGATGGCTTCTGACGATATTTGAGAAAAAAATATTTTCAAAAGAGAAAAACACAAGTTTTCTATGGTGAAGCTTAATGCAAACTTGGCATATGAAGATTAAACTTCAGGTTAGTGAGACTAAATACACCCAAACTATTCAATATTGAAATCATATTTTACATCAATTTTTTTTATAAATCTTGATCTCTTCTAAGTTACATAAAATATTTATCCTTTTAACGTAATACATTTGATCAAAATCATTTTAAAATAGACTAAATTAGTTTTTGGTTTGCTAGAAAATGTTGATTGGCTGTGGTGGTAGTAATTTAAGAAAGGAAAGTAACAAACTCACCTTAAAACAAATTTACAATGCTGCTAATAAACTTATTTTTTTGCAAAAGGCTTTAGAGTGCCCTTAGTAAACTTGAGAAGCACTATAAAGCCAAAAAATGGAGTTTAAGAAACGGTGGTAGAAATGAGGACTCATGTTTACTTTCTATATCAAAACTATACCTCAGGTTAGTTTTCCATATTTTAAAATATGTTTTAGTCTTATAGATATATTATTTCTTGTTACTAACAGATTAACATACATTTTTATTTTGTTTTTCTTATATAATGCTATCAATTTTGTAGACTTTTGCATAAACAAAACATCTAATCAAAAATAACATTAGAAAAGAAAAAAGAAAAAAGAAAAAAGAAAAAAGAAAAAGAGTACTACAAAGACTGAATATACATGGAAAGAATGAAAAGACTAAAAAATACTGACCACAATTATCTACAAAAGTAATGTTAACATTCTAAATGTATTTGTGCACGAAAAATGCTTTCCCTGAATTTTTATATCTAATTTTTTTATTGTTTTGGGAAAAAAACAACTTTTTAATATTCATTTTGGTTTTATAATTCGCACGGGAGATAATACTAATTGCCAAAAAGTTAAGTTTTAAAATTGTTTCTTTTTTAATACATAATACATAGGAGATTATTAAAAAGATGGTCTAACTAATCTATCAAAACTCATTTAAAAACAAACAACAAATGTAAAACTCCATAACCGCTAACAATGTATTCTCTCTGGATTTAAATGTATGATGTTTAAGATTTTACACACATATTAAAAAACAATAAATATATTATTTTAATTGTTACTTTTTGGTCATATCAATAAAGTTTCACTACTCATAATTTTATTTTTTAATTTATATTTAAATTTTTAAAATAAATACATTAATTATATCTCAAAACGTCGTATATTTGTATACAAAATAAAAAGATAAAACAATTCATTGTTCAAACTGAAAACATTGAAAGAAGAGCCACCTACGTAAGAAGTGAGCCGACTCATAGTGTGTAGGGAGCGAACAGAGCCATCACTGTTCACGACAATCCATAGCCGACTCAATACTCCCAGAAACAAAACTTCATAAAAAGACAAACTTTAAAGACAGAGAGAGAGAGAGAGAGAGAGCGTGGCCTCTAATCAACCCAACACCCTCTGTCAGAAAAGCCTGACTTTCTCCTCCGTCCCCAGCGCATGTTTGTTTCCTCCATAAAAAAGCAAAACAAAATCTCACTCCCTATTAACAAAAGTTTCAACCTTTACTTTACTCCATACATAACAACAACAAGAAAGCTCCAACCTTTCTTCATTCCCACGTTTTATAATCCTTCTCCGCCATGACGACAACGTCTAACACCAACGCGATGAGACTTCACGGCGTAATAACGGGGAATCCTCCTCCGGCAACAGAGCAGCAAGAGCAACTCCCTTGTCCTCGCTGCAACTCGACCAACACGAAGTTCTGTTACTACAACAACTACAACTTCTCCCAGCCCCGTCACTTCTGCAAATCCTGCCGCCGTTACTGGACTCACGGTGGTACTCTCCGCGACATTCCAGTCGGCGGCGGCACTCGCAAAGCCGCCAAACGCTCCCGCACTTGCTCATCCTCCGCCGGAAGCCGCAGCGTTCCGTTGCAAGCGACACCTGTTCTGTTCCCTCAGTCGTCGATCTCTAACGGCGTTAGCCACACCGTAACCGCTCCTCTTGACGGAAAGGGAAGCGCTTTATCTCTCAGCGGCAGTTTCACCTCTCTGTTGAACCAAAACGCCACTGCAACGCATGGATCCGGGTCGGTTCTCGGAATCGGACTTGGGTCGGGTTATGATGACGTCAGCTTTGGACTCGGAAGGGCGGTGTGGCCGTTTTCAACTGTGGGTGACGCTGGGACGACGAATGTAGGGAGTAACGGTGGTCATCAGGGAGTTGTTACGATACCAGCCACGTGGCAGTTCGAGGGTTTAGAGACCAACAACGCCGGTGGGTTCGTCTCCGGTGAGTACTTTGCGTGGCCTGATCTCTCCATCACAACTTCAGGGAACTCTCACAAATGATAGAAAGCTTCCGTCTTTTTTTTACCACAGGGTTTCGATTAGCTTATGCTTCTCTAATGGATTTCGTCAAATCTTTAGTGATCTCTTACTCTTTAGAACTTGGTGTACTGAATGAAAGTAGAAAACAGAGAAAGTTTGTGTTTTTTTGGGACCTAACCTAACGATCTTTTAACCTTGTTACCTTCTGCTCTGTTATTACAGTTCTTGCACAAGTGCTTTAGAATTGAAACGAGGACGACAGTTGTTTAGAACAATTATTAATCTCAACAGACAAGTCAGTGATCTTGTTCAATAGATGAGGAACTACACAACGTATTACTCGCTAACCTATGTAATTCATCTTGCGCTTAAACTACTTCTGGATTAGACTGGTTTCTAGAGGAGAAAACTTGTGTGTGTGTGTTGTTGTTGTTCACTTCAATCCAGCTAAATCATTGATCTATAGCAGAAGCTAGCTCACCTCTAATCTTTCTTCTCATCTCTGCATCATCATTTCATATCCCTTTAACCGTATAAAGATTCGAAAGGAGAATGTGTGTTGCAGTGTATTCTGGATCAAATTCACCATGCAAAGGAATAATATCCTTAAACCCTGCGTTGATGTTTCTTTCCTTCATTTGGTTCCACATGAACTTACCTTGCTGAGATGATCCGCTGTGGCGGCAGACTACTAATAGATAAGAAGTATGTTACTGCACCGTTTTTGTAGGATTTTTGTTCAGAGAACCTCTTAGACCTTTTATATCATTCCATGCTGACTATAAGCTCCTGGCATTGAGTTCCAACATTTCAAATCTGATTTTGAAACAAGAGAATACTGATTCTGCAGCATTGTTTTTACCGGTCACATACCAGACACAGCGTATGGAATCTTGTCTTCACGGCAAGAGAATGGAACACTTCACCACCTTCTCTTAATGTTGCCATCATGTCTGAACGAAGCTCCTAAGACTGCTCAAGGAAAAGCCAAAAGTTCTGTTTTTTTTTCTGTATACTTGTTTACATTTTCAACCAAAAGGTGCTAAGTTTGTTCCAAGGAGCCGCACCTATCATCATACATGAAGAGTGTGGAGCTGACGCGCCCGTTTTAGTGCGGCAATCGAAACGCATTTCGGTGTAAGAAGCTATTTCGCTCAGTTGCACGTAACTCAGTGGACAAAACGCTGCGTTTTAATAGTTAGCCCTCAAACGCTGCGTTTTACTAATAACGCTTCAAAACGCTTACAAAAAAAAAGAAGGAAAAAAAGGCGTCCCGAGAACGATGGCAGTGAAGAGGGTTTAGATTCCGGTGAGAGAAAACAGTCGCCGGAGAAAATGATAGTTTCTCGCCTTCATCTCTTGATCGATCGCTGTGTCCGCCGCCGCCACGCTGTAAGGACTCTATTTAACTCTACTTCTCCGTAAAGACTTGTGAGTTACATATAATCCCAACAATGAACCGTCGTTGTAGGAAGGAGAAGTAAATTTGCCGGCGGAGGCAATGGAGAAGGATATGCTTCTTTCTCTATCGCAGGTACATCTTTGGTTAATCAATTGTGGATTCTGAAAGACGGCACTGAGTCTGATTCCTTCCAGGTGTCGAGAGAGATTCAATCTTGGATTAGTGAAGCTGGCCTTGATTCTGCTTCGGTTAGATCCCTTTGGTTAATTGTTTGATGATTGCTTGCCACAGCTATTTTGATTAGCTTCGTTCAACAGGATCAAGGACAGGAAACTACTGATGCTGATGCTGATGCTGCTGCTGCTTCTCCACAATCCAAAGATCATTTATGCTTAGAAAGACTCGTGGTCGATCTTGTAAGTTCCTCATCCTCTCTTTAAAATAGTTAAATTGATTGTCTCTGCAGAAGATGGATACGTTTCTGTTTCTAGTTAAGTGTACCTTTGATTGCTAATGATTTGGAGTTGTTTGATTAAGCCGCAAACGAGTTCATGTCCCTAGCTTGATTTTGGGGTTTTCTGGCAGGTTGGTTTGTTTGGTGCGAAGAAGAATGTGCATGTTCAGCATTTGGCTGGCAACATTCTTGTGCAAGTATCTGACTCTCTGGTTGAATCTGTACGTTTCTTCTCTGCCTCCTCACTCCAGATTTTAGAATCTCTTTATCTACCACCTCTCCTATATTACATACTGATTTATGTTCTTAGGGAAGTCCATGGGATGATTTCATTCGCTTGCTTTGTGACTCTTTGCACCTAGCACTTGTCTACAGCTGCCCACTTCCTTCTCCAACTGGATTTGAGGGTTCAGATATTGGTTCTGTTGTTCTTAAAGGTGAGATGAAAAAGGCTAACTGGTGCACGGTGTCTGGTATCTTTCGAGTTCTCCGTAATATATTGAAGCGCTTGGGTCAAGAAGAAAACGAGGAACTTATTGATGTATACTTGGAATCTGTCAACTCTACACTTGCAAAGATCCCTTGGTCCCGAGTGGACACTCATTTTTCTAATCGTCATGGTCATAATGGAACTCTAGGAAGCATTGGAAACAGTGAGGAAGGAACTGTATTTCTTGGGAACTTTGTTCAGTTTCTCTCAACCGTGGTTCAGCAGGTTCGCTTTCCAGAAGATTCTGATGCTTTTGGAACTACACATTTGATACTCCAAAAAATCACTGAGCTTGTTCCGGATCTCCTCCGTTTGTGCCAGCCAAAGTTAGAAAGTCAAAGTGGCTCTTCCATGTCAAGATACCTAGTGCACAAGTTGCTGGTACGTTATTACTTCTGTTTATGAAGTTACAAGTTCAAAGAACTTCTTTGCTTTCCTTCTCAATATATCTCCTAATCAGTCCTTCTTACGCTGCTATATCTCCCTGTTTGTAGGTGTTGATGATCAGACTTACATATCAGTCCAATATAAAATGCTCCATCCTTCTTTCATGGCTGCAATATTTGCAACACCATTTTCAACGCTTTCTCCAACACACCCTAAATAGGAATAAACCCGTCCAAGATAATTGTTTAGAAGGATCTCCATTTTTTGTGAGTTTGACTGATAGGGATGTCAATGAGACGCATTCTAATCATTTGCAAAGACTATCTGTGTTTCTGTTCCTACGGTGCTCACTCACTTTACTTTATACAAGTAGACATGCCGACAAGGACTGTGAGTTTGACTGTAGAAAGAAAGGGATGGAAGGGGTGTTTAAATGGATTGAACAACAGGTTCCAGGTGATACATTTTTAGATCACGGAACTTATAGCAAGAAGAGTGTTGACTTCTCTACATGCTTCATCCAGCTGTTCATGCATGAGGTTTTGGTTTATACTTCTGTATCTGCCATATGTGATTGGGGTTTTATAACCATACAGTAGAGTTTTAAGAAATCTCTTTTTATTTAATTGTAGGATGACCTATTATTCAAAGTTCTCCTGCAATTGCTGTCCGTGCCGTTGGCTGGAGAGGAACTGTAAGTAGGGTAAAGCACTGTCTTTTTGAGTTAACCAAATATCTGTGAGCTCTCTTATGGGCGTTTTTTTCTGTATAGGCTTAAGGGGGAAGAGCGTTTGCTTCAAGATAAGGAGATTTGCGTCCGTATATCAACATTGTTCAATCCTGTGATCCTCTTCTGTATATTTCTTTCAGAGGTAGTTTTCAGGAAATTCACACAAGGGAATTTACTGTGCTGTGTTCCATGAAGGCTTGTCTTTTTGTTCAACTATTGCTAAACTTCTTAATGTGCACACCTTTGATTTCTATTGCAGCTGCATTTCGATCATCAAGTCCTTCTTGATTACCTTATATCTAAAGACATCGGGGCTAGCTGTGCAGAGTACCTGCTGAGGTTAATCCTTTTCTCTTAAATAATTTAACAGCTCCATCCCGAGTATCAAGACTGGACGAGATACTTTTTTTTGTGTGTGTGATCAGCCATGTTATCTCGTATGCTAGTCTTTGAATGGTTTCTCTAGTTTCAAAGGAATGTACTTTTCCAAACAGTTACATAAAAGAGGCGGATTCCTGCTTAACTCCCCACTGTATTTTCCTGGTAGATGCTTGCGCACAGTCTGCGACTCTTGGACTTTGTTTGTGGAATTCCCATTTGAAGAAAATATAAATGATTCATCTTCGAAGAGAAGGAGATTGCTGGTTGAGACTCCGGAGGTTGAACAAAACCAGATACTACATCCCCAGGCTTTCGAAAATGCCAAAGAGTGTCTGCTTTCTTTACAAAACTCAATTGTGAGGCTACATCAGAAGAAACTATTTCCATACAACCCAGAAGCTCTTCTACGACGGTTAGTCTGTCATGGGTACAATAAACTCATCATCCTATGTATATAATCACCTATTTGTTTTTTGTTCTATTTTGAGGCAGTTTGTCAAGGTTTCAAGAGCTCTGTCTACTCCACGAGTAATATTATCTGGACCCAAAGGTAAATCAGTTGCATACCTGAAGCATTGTTATATGTAAATCTCCATGATGCATAACCTCATTTCACAGGACTTATATGCAATTGTGATTTTGCTGATAGAGAAGTATTTAACTTCTCAGTTTAGTGTTTCTCAGTCTCAGCTTAGATTCTATTAGACAGAAGGATCAGACTCAAAGAAGGGTTCTTTCCAGATCAAGTTTCAAACTAACTGCCTCACATGTAGAATTGTATATTTGTATGTAAGTTCGAGATTCTCATGTCAAGTCGAATTTTCTTGGGTTCTGATGCAAGAAAAGCTAACATGAGTTATGTTTCTGCAGAAAGACGATCCTACATTTCTTGGTTGTCGGTGGGATATAAATCACAGAACGTTATTTTCTTACCTTCACAATCTAAATCTGAAAGGTATAATAGGATACGTTGGTCAAGCTTAGTTTGAAACTGCCCCAGGCAATTACAGTAAGCAAAATGTAATGTAGAATATTAACAATCACAAATGTTTGAAGCTCTCTTACTCATATCATCATAAATGTAAAGTGAACCGTGAGGTATACACACACTCACTACCGAGCTAGCTTTTTCCTCTCAGCATCTGAGAAAAGCTTACTGAGCATGGCCATATGACTAGCAAATCGATTTTCCGAGTATTGGATAATTTGATTTTGCAATATGAAAACTAACCAAGATAATTTCAAATTTTGGGTCATGTTTGAGTCGGGTCTTCCCAGGTCCGGGTGGGCTTAAACCAAGCACCCGTTGTAATTATATTTGAAACACATATTTTCATCCAAAATAATCTCTCATTGATTTTACAAATAAGCAAACTAATTTCTGAAGATGCAGTGGACAAATTGGGTATCGTTCGTGAGACACACCCAGCGCCCTATACCCTCGGGTGGCTTAACGACAAAGTCAACATCCGTATTTCCCAACGTGCAATTGTTGCTTTCTTTGTTGGACTATATTATAAAGATCACATATACTGTGATGTGGTTCCAATGGATATAAGCCACTTAATGTTAGGAAGACCATGAGAATTCGATCGCGACATCATCCACTATGGAGCCGAGAACACTTATCAATTCACGTGGAACACTCATAAGATTCTTCTTATTCCATCTAAAGACTCTCCTCCGCCATCTCTGATCTCCACCATTTCGCCAGCCTACTCGCCATCAACACAAAAACAGCCTTCTTTAATTTGTTCATACGAGACGTTTAAATCAGAACTCACCACAGAAGGCATGGCGTTTGCACTAGTTCCAGCTAATACCGCTCGTCTTCTCCCCACCTCGGTACACAAAGACATCGCAGCAGTATTAACCGAGTTTCAAGATGTCTTTCCAGCGGACCTACCAAGTTCCATACCTCCGTTAAGAGACATTCAACATCATATTGATCTTGTTCCAGGAGCAACACTACCTAACCGACCTCACTACATAATGAGCTCGGACGAACACGAGGAACTACGCAGACAAGTGGAAGATTTGTTTCGTAAATGACACATTCGCGAGAGCTTATCTCCTTGTGCGGTTCCCACCCTTATTATTCCAAAAAGGACGGCTCATAGCGTATGTGTGTCGATAGTAGAGCCATCAACAAGATAACAGTTCGATATCGTTTCCCGATACCACGGCTTGATGATCTTTTGGACCAAATCGGATTAGTTTCACTTTTCTCAAAAATTGATATAAAATGGGTATCATCAGATACGAATCAGGCCTGGAGACGAATGGAAGACAACATTTAAAACCCGGGAAGGATTGTTCGAATGGCTCATCATTCCTTTCAGGTTGTCTAATGCACCGAGCACTTTCATGTGTATCATGAACCAATCACTACATCCGTTTATTGGGAAATTTGTTGTTGTCTATTTCGACGACATTTTAATTTTCAGTTCTTCCATGGACGATCATCTTTCCCATATCCATGAGGTCTTGCGCGTCTTTCGCCGTGATCAACTGTTTGCAGCAAAGCAAAAATGTGAGTTTGGCGTCCCTGAGGTATTATTCTCGGGATATACCATATCAGGAAAAGGTTTGGCGATGGATCAATCCAAGGTGGAAGCCATTAGATCATGGCCGGTCCGCACGACCGTTTCAGAGGTTCGAAGTTTCCATGGGTTGGCTTCCTTTTATTGCCGATTCATGGCCAATTTTAGTTCTATTATGGCTCCAATGACAAGTTGTATGAAGGATGGAAAGCTCAATTGGACACCTGAAGCAACCATAACTTCAAACAGATCAAGGCGAAATTAACTATTTGGCCTATTCTCGTGTTGCCAGACTTCACCGATACCTTTGAATTGCACAGTGACGCGTCAAAATTAGGCATTGGTGCAGTCCTCAGTCAGCGTGGCCAACCGATTGCCTATTTTAGCAAAAAACTGGCTGGTGCTCGATCCCATTATAGTACTTATGATATAGAATTTTACGCAGTCGTCCAAGCAATCAAACATTAGCGAGATTATCTGGTGCACCGCGAGTTTATTCTATTTACAGGCCAAGGTCTCTTCCCATCACACATCATGGATCGCCTATCTCCAGCAGTTTACGTTCTCAATTCGTCATTAATCGGGCAAAACTAACTGTGTGGCCGATGCCCTCAGCCGTCGCCATAATGTGCTTACATTGATGCAAACGTCAGTACCGGTATTCTCATATTTGGTTGAGCTATACCCGACGGACGCATACTTTGGTCGCTTGTTGATCGAAGCAACAACTGGTGTTTCCAAAGACTTTACTTTACATGATGGATTTTTATTCAAAGGTTTGCGTTTATGTATTCCAGAGAGTAGTTTGCGCTTGAAGATAATACAAGAGCTCCATAATGAAGGTTATGTTGGCCGAGATCGGACGCTTCACCTTGCTACTTCCTCGTATTTTTGGCCTTCTATGCGCCGAGATGTCGCGTTTTGTGCAACCGTGTCACGCCTGCCATTTTTCGAAAGGCAAGGCGTATAATGCGGGTTTATACCTGCCCTTACCTCTCCCAACGCAACCTTGGACGTCTATAAGCATGGATTTTGTTCTTGGATTACCACGAACTCAGCGTGGGCATGATTCCATCTTCGGCATCGTGGATGAAATTTTTAAAGATGGCGCACTTTGTGCCCTGCAAGAAGACTTCCGATGCCGTCAATATTGCTACCTTGTTCTTTAGAGAGATCTATAAACTGCACAGCTTTCCTATTTCGATAGTGTCCGACCGTGACACATTTTTTTGGGCATTTTTGGCGCTCCCTTTGGAAGCTGCACGGCACTAGCTTGGATATGAGTTTGGCTTATCATCCACAAACTGATGGCCAGGCAAAAGTCACTAATCGTTCTCTTGGGAATCTTTTTCGTTGTTTGGTTGGCGACAATATTAAGAGTTGGGATGCCAAGCTTTGTCAAGCAGAATTTTCACATAATCATGCTCTCAACTGGAGCTTAGGTTATTGTCCTTTTCAGGTTGTCTATGGGATTATTCCTCGTGCTCCGATCGACCTTTCAACGTTACCTGATAAGACTCGCATACATGGTGAAACCATCGACTTCGTGGAAGGGTTGCAAGACATTCACCGTCTTGCTCATGATCACTTATCAACTTCAACGGCTCGGTACAAACGAGATGCAGACAAGAAGCGGTGTGAGGTCTTTTTTGAACATGGGGACCTCGTCTGGGTGGTTCTGACTAAGGAATGCTTTTCAGCCGGCGAATATAATAAACTCAAATCAAGCAAGATTGGACATGTCCAAGTTCTTGAACGCATCAATTCCAACGCTTATCGGGCTCTCCTCCCGTCCCATTTGCACACTTCTGATGTGTTCAACGTCAAGCATCTGTTTCCTTATCATGGTGACGATACCGGTGCAGATTCGTGGGCGAATCCTTCCAACCCGGCGGGACCTGATGTAGCTCCAGTCGTGATCCCAAACACGACAAGCTCCACTGCTATTTAAGACTTTCCTTTATTTGTTTTGGCTTTATTTCCTTTTCTTAGTTAATGTTTCCAATTAGGAAAAGGAGTTTATTAATCTCTTTAGGATAATGACTTTTTTAGTTAGTATTTAAAGAGTTTTGATTAACGATTGTAGGCAGATCTTTTTGGTTATTGGATAAAGTTTTAGAAGTTTTAAAAAGCTTTCACAAGCATTGTGAAGAGTATTCGTGCCTTTTATCCTTGTTTTCGAACTTCTTTCGAGAACATGTCACTAACTTATCGATCAAACCCTTGACCCATAAGTTTCATAGCTTCCGCTCTCTATCAGAGGGGAAGGAGGAGAACGGAGGAGGGGAGAGAGAAAAAGGGGAGGAAAGAGGAGGAGGGAGGAGGGAGGAGGGGAAGGAAGAAAAAAGAGGAAAAAAAAAGATATTGCAATAAATAAAATAGCATACCATAAATATCAGTAAATAGTGTTTTGAATATACGTAAAATCATGTATTAAATTAGGTATATTATTCTGTTTTAATATGATTTAAATATAATATTCCTTCCGTTTCAGATTACTTGTCGTTGTTGTAGGGTAAAAATTTTGTTTCAAAATAAGTGTTTCTTTGGAATGCATAAATGTTTTTTTGAAAACTTTAAAATTTACCTAAGTGTGTTTATTTTTGTGTATAGTAAACACTATTTAAGTAAAACTACGGCTTTATAACGTGGTTAGTTAGTTAATTTAGTTAATTTAGTTTAGGGGTTAAATTTAGGGTCTTGGACGACTTACTAGTAAGTCGTCCAAACCGGACCGAACCTTTAATTTTTCAATGTACTTTTAAACCTAACCGGATTATTTACCGGACATATATAAGGTGTTTTTTTATTCACTGTTTCGCGAAATTCAGAAAACCCTAACGCCGTTTCTCTCAAGGCGATTTCGAAGGCGATTTCCGTCGATTCTCTCTAATCCATCGTTCTCACCGCCGGTTATCTCTCCGCCGTTATCACCGTCGTTCTCACCACCGTTCTCACAGCCGCTTCCCCTATAAAAGATCTGAGAGGAAACCCTAGCGCGCATTCTCTCAGAGGCGTCCCGTTGAACTCTGCCGCCGGTAAGTTATATCTCTTACTGTCGAGTGATTGATTGAGAAAAATATGAACATAAAACGTTGTCTCTATCAATTTATACACTCGTTCTTTTTTTCATGTCTATTTTTGCAAATATATAACCGCTATGTCGAAGGCGACTATATCTTCTCCGAATTTTCAGGTCTGCTTTAAAATGTTCTACTGGAAGTCTTTCAGCTGGAAAACTTGCCAGACGACTTAATTATAAGTCTTTGATTGTTTTGAGATGGTTGTCTTTGATTGTTTTGCAGGAAAAAAATGGATATACCAGAACTCACCTGTAGGATACATACATTAGGGGAAGAGCCCCCTGCAGTGCATAGCATTACGAATATGAAGAGCTGAAGGAGTCGAAGTTGGGAGTTTTCATCAAGTTCCAAGAGCTGGGATTTGATTGGGCTTCAAAGCTGGTTCACTACATGCTCGGTTTCCAGCTGGACATAAAGAAGAAGTATGAGCTGTGGAGTCTCGTTGGTCCTGAACCTGTGAGGTTTTCATTGTTAGAGTTTGAAAACCTTACTAGTCTAAACTGCGAGTACATCGAGGACCTTGAGAGACCTCACTGTGTCGTTTCAAAGGAGTTGACTTCTTTCTGGGAGATGTTGAGAGTTCATGTCGAAGCTGGGCCATCTACTCAGGAGATAATAACAACATTTGAGAGATGCGAAGGGTGGTCTCGGGATGATAGCAAGTGGCTCGCGTACCTTGCCATCTTCACTGGATACATTGAAGAGAGAAAATATTCAACCCCTACACGGGTTAGTCTGGCAAGGCTAGTGATGGAGCTTGAACGGTTTGAGAATTATCCATGGGGGAGAGTCGCGTTTAAGGTGCTAATGGACTCTGTGAAGGGCATAGATATTTCGGGTTGTTACACTATTAATGGGTTTGCGCAAGCTCTCCAGGTCTGGGTGTACACAGCTCTGCCGGAATTGGGTGATAATTATGGTAATCCTCTCTCAAACAATCCCTCTCCACCGATACTGGCTTACAAGGGTCGCAAAGGACGCATATAATTTAAAGAGGTTATCCTCAGTCAGGTATTTACTGCAATCTGGACTACTTCGCAGAAAACTTATAATTAAGTCGTCTGATAAGTCTTCCAACTGGACGACTTAATAGAAGACTTATAATTAAGTCGTCTGGAAAGTCTTCCAGCTGAATGACTTAGTAGAAGACTTATAATTAAGTCGTCTGGAAAGACTATCCAGACTACTTAATTATAAGTCTTCTACTAAATCTTCCAGCTGGAAGACTTTCCAGACGACTTAATTATAAGTCTTCTACTAAGTCGTCCATCTGGAAGACTTTCCAGACGACTTAATTATAAGTCGTCTACGAAGTCTTTTCTTTCCATCTTTCTTAATCCGTCAAATATCTAAGTTCATATCTTCTATTTACTGCAGACTAGGGTGATCAACTTTGTTCAGAAGGACATTGGTGAAATGTTTTCAAAATGGGAGTTTGATGTTGAGGACACGCCCGCGGAGAACATAATTAAACTCATGTTTGTAAAGAAACCGTGGAAGTGGACCATGGATTGTTGGAAAGTCACCGGTACTTGGGTCAATAAAAGCCGGCGGTTGTGAGTCCAACGAAGAAAAGGATAGTGAAGGAAGACAGTCCAAGATCTCGGAAGAAAGCTCGTAAAGAGGCTAGTGAAGAGGCTAGTGAAGAGGCAGCTGCAGTGGCTAGTGAAGAGGCAGCTGTAGAGGCTAGTGAAGAGGTTCATACGACTGTTGGTGGGTTGACCAAAGAGGATATTAAATCCATGTTCAAGGACATAGTTGATGCCAAGAGGGAAGGGTTTGGGACGTGCCTTAAGGAGATCAAGTATCTGTCGGAAAGGGTGGAAGCTGTGGAGAAGAAGGTTGGTATCACCACAAAACGGAAAGGGACATCAGCTCAAAACACTACCCCTCCACCTAAACCGACGCTCGAACCCGGAGTTAGTAACGAATCCTCTCCCAACAAGAGATTGACTAGACAAAGTCTTAAGAATAAGAACTGAAAAGTTGTATATTGCAGAGTGAAAGTGTTAATGGGACGAACGCGGGAAGGAAGAGCTTGCCGGAGGATAAAGGTCCAGATGTGCCCGCATATGCTAGTTTCTCGAAAGATAAAGCTCCAGAACCGAGCCTTGTTCTATTGGAGAAAAATCAATCCACTGTTTCGGATTTACAGAAGGAGGATGCTAGATATCTGGAAAAGAGGGATGCTGCTTTGGCACTTTGCCGTGCAAAGAGTGATCGAACAAGGAAACTTGCTGCCTCACAACAATCTCCTTATACGACAAACAGCACGGCCAAAGTGATCATTCCAAATAAAAAGCTTTATCCAGGCTATAATCCTTTTGCACCAATTTACAAGAAGAAGTTGAAGGGGCTCGCTGATTGGTTGAAAACTTGTCCATAAGTGTTTGCTTTTCCCATAATAGCTTGATTTAGTCTACAAAAACTGATTGCTTTTCAATATTTTGTGTTTTCAGTCATTATAGAACACCTCTCGATAAAAAACCATAGACAAGTAGAACTTGGTGGTATCAAATCCTCCGGACCTCCTTAGAGTGGCTGGAGGACTGTGTAAGTCTTCTGCTATGACTTAGATGACTTACTGATAAGTTTTCATTGTAGACAACTTACCAATAAGTCGTCTGGTAAGTCGTCAGAAGATATAAGACGACTTACCAGTAAGTCGTCTGGTAAGTCTTCTACGTAGAAGACTTACCAGTAAGTCGTCTGATATCTTCTGACTTGTACCCTATTTTATATGCAGCATATTGATGCTTGGATTAGTGTGCTGAGGAAGAGGTACGACGCTAACCCACAACATTTCAAGAGCGAGAGAATGTGCTTCCTTGATCATTTCTTTGCTCAGAAATGGAGATTCAACTACAAGGATTTTAAGGACTCGGAGCCCGATCAGAACAGTTTAGGAAGAAGACTCCCTGGTGGGGCGTGGAATTATTATACAGGCACTACACCATCATTTTGCCAATCGAACAAGGTTTGGGGGACGGATATTGATGATGTCTATGCGCCAGTGAACTAGAACGACACTCATTGGATTGCTATGTGGATATCGATCCCTAAGAGGCACATAGTCGTCTGGGACAGCATTTGTTCCAGTATCTCCCCAGAAGACCTCGATGTGGTAATGGAGCCTTTTCTCTACATGGTCCCTTATCTGCTTGTTGAGTGCGCTTCCTCAGACGAACAACGTGCCCAATACAGCCTGGAGCCATTCACATATGAGAGACCGACCAATATACCTTCGGCTCGAGCTGGTGATTGTGGCGTGTACACTCTAAAGTACATTGAATGTCATGCTCTTGGGATAGAGTTTAGTAAAAAAGACTTTGCTAAGGCCAACGGGAAGACTATGAGGGATAAGATGGCGGTGGATATATTTCAAGAGCTTCCTGACGCGCATGAGTTCGAAAACAAGGACAATGATGCCAATCGGGGTGCGTATGATGGGTGATAAATAGGCTTCGTTAGATTATTTTGTACGATAGATTAGGCTGATGTGTGTATTTGAACTTGATCCATATTTTGTATTTGAACTTGATCCCTATTTTGTAACTATATTCTGCGCAGAAGACTTACATTTAAGTCGTCTGGAAAGTCTTCTGAGCAGTGACCTTTTGTAATTATATTTCGGATAATATAAAGGGCAAGACCATCTCAAATTTGTTTGGTAGTGCAATTTGACAAAGAAGTTGACAAATAAGTTCATAACACAAATTTTTAATACATAGGCTAAACCCTGGACGAACTTCTGGACGACTTAATTGAAGGTCTTCTGGAAGATTAAACACTGGACGACTAACTTGAAGGTCTTCTGGAAGAAAAAACCCTGGACGACTAACTGGACGACCTTCTGGACGACTTAATTGAAGGTCTTCTGGAAGACTAAACACTGGACGACTAACTTGAAGGTCTTATGGAAGAAAAAACCCTGGACGACTAACTGGACGACTTAATTGAAGGTCTTCTGGAAGACTAAACACTAGACGACTTACTTGAAGGTCTTCTGGAAGAAAAAACCCTGGACGACTAACTGGACGACCTTCTGGACGACTTAATTGAAGGTCTTCTGGAAGACTAAACACTGGACGACTTGCTTGAAGGTCGTCCACGTCATTTCTTACATTGTGGTTTCGTATGGCCAGTTTTCTTGCATTTTGAGCATCTATAAACCCTGTGTTGCTTCCGGGGTTTGCGTCCTCTCATCCTGGATAGCTCCAACCAAGATTGCCATCTTAATTTCTTCTGTCTTCCCGGACCACGCTTTTCATCCGGAGGAAAGCATGTGCGTTCCTCAACTTGTTGTCCAACACAAGGATATATATTCTCTGAGTATCCTGCAAACAGAAAATCCTTTGAGTACACTGGACATATAAGTGTGGAGATATGCAAACCAGCAGATGTTCCAACAGCTATAGCATGAGAGCAAGGTATTTTCTCCACTGCATAGACACCACAATCACACTTTCCATGTTCCAAATCAACCACACAGTCTATTTTGCCACCTTTCACAAAGAATCGCCATCCATCACTTGGTTGTACCGTCATCGTATCCGCTATCTCCGATCGAACAACAAGCATTTATTCAACACCTTGACTATGTTGAGTTGGGGGACTCAAAGCATCTTCTCTCCTTTTCCAAAACCACTTTCCTAGCTGCTCCCTTATGAACTCCAACAGGAACTGAACCGGAAATTCTATAGCTCGCTTCAGAGCGGAATTAATAGATTCAGTGATGTTGCTTGTCTTTATGTTGTACATGTCCCCCTGACAATAAACCCTTGACCATAGGCTGACGTCAACATTCTCCAAATACGTTGCAAGGTCCGGGTTTGCACTCCGTATCTCAGCCATGTACCGGTCAAAATCTGAAACCGTATGAGCATAAGCAGCACCTTTCACCAAGTACAAGAGATGTTTCCCTTTATACTTTTTGACAATGTTGTCTTGAAGGTGATAATAACATATTCCTTGGGTTGCCCAAGGAAACACCTTATCACACACACTTTTAATGGCCGCGTGCCGGTCGGAGACTATCACCAGAGGCTGCTCATCAGATACACAACTAGCCAATTTTGTGAAAAACCATTCCCAAGAAGGTTCATCTTCAGCATCTACGATCCCAAAAGCCAATGAAAATATCTGAAAATTCCCATCTTGTGCGGCTGCAACTAACATAACACCTCCATACTTCCCACTTAGGTGAGTCCCATCCACCACAATGACCCTTCTCTGATACTTAAAACCTTTGATAGAAGCTCCAAAAGAGAGAAATAGATACTTAAATCTATTGATAGAATCAAGTTCTATAGCCGTGATAGAATCGGGATTTGCTAAGGAGATTTGCTCGAGATATGATGGCAGACGCGAATACCCATCTTCTGCTGATCATCTCACTAATGTTTGTGCATATAAAAGTGTTTTGTATGAAGTGGTGTAATCAAGCGTCATGTCAAACATGTTCTTCATTGCATCAGTGATATGCTGCGGATTCAACCCATCAATGATTCCAACACGATCAATGAAAAGCCTACCAACATACTTCGGAGTACAGTGTCTCCGCTGAGCGAGTCGGTCTCCCACTGAGCATGTATGTTTTTCCACATACTTTGTTACCCAAAATGTGTTTGTCTCATGTTTCACACTCGCTCTGACCTTCCATTGACAACCACTAACTGGAAATGTTGTCACAAGGAGAGTTTTCGTTGACTTGTATATTCTGAAGAAGAACCTAAACCTCACTGCTGTCAACCGCAGCTCTGATAGCAGTGCATCCTTGCTAACAAAACTCTGGTTGACATAGATACTGTTACCATTCGATCTTCCTCTTTCAATCTTTTTGATATCTTCCTCATCCTCATCTTCAACCTTTCCATAAACACTGTAATCCTCACCATTCTCGTCCGCTTCAGCAACAATAGAGATACCGGCATCCTCCTCCCCATCGTCCTCCTCCCCATCATCCTCCTCCCCATCATCCTCCAAATCATCATCATCATCTTCAAAACATTCATCAGCTTCATCATCTTCTTCCCTGAACTCTGAAACCGTTTCCACCTTGCTACGGCTTGATACACAAAGCCGTACTCCATGCGTTTTGGTTATCTCGAGGAAGTTTCGAACTTGTCTATCACTTGTAACATGAAAGGGAGGGGTGTCTGGAGCATGCATCATTTCTGCTGGTAATGAGTAGGTTATCTCCACAGATTCTGTGCTCATGTCCAGGATATAATCTTCTTGAGCCATTGCAAGAAGTCCAGCATGTGTCGAACCTTCCCCCAAAAAAATGATTCTCGCTCTTTTGACATTATCAACCACAAAATCCCAACGGCAATCTTTCAACAACCATTCTCCATACACTGCATGTAACTGACGCATCATCTACAAAAATTCAAAATAAAACACATTAGTAAACATAGAGAAAATGAAAGTTTACTAAACATTGACGCAGACGACATACCAGTAAGTCGTCTGGAAGACTTACCAGTAAGTCGTCCAAACAAATCATTTTTGCAATTGAATTTTAAATAGGACGACTCAGCTTTGTTTGTTAAAAAAAACCCCTAGACGACTTGCTGGTAAGTTGTCTAGGATAAACGGGTTAGTTTTGCATTTGACCGAATTGTGTCAGATATTTGACTTTTCCTGGACGACTTACCAGTAAGTCGTCTCCGGAAAAACAAAAATTTTAATATTTTACTAAAGCTAGACGACTTATTTGTAAGTCTTCTCAGGTTAGTTTGCAATTCGAAAAAGAAATTTAAATATTTAACTTTATCCAGACGACTTACTTGAAAGTCGTCTAGGTAGACGACGTACGAGAAAGTCGTCCGAGATAAGCAAGGTTTGACCAGAATCTAGGAAATAAATCTGGACGACTTTGCTTATCCTGGACGACTTTCAAGTAAGTCGTCTAGGGTATTCTCTAGATTTTTTGTTAACAAACAAAGATGACGATTTACAAGTAAGTCGTCCGTTTGACCAGAAGACTTACGCGTAAGTCTTCTACAGCCAGACTACTTACGGGTAAGTCTTCTACACGAACAGATCTGGAAAAAAATTCAATTTCATACCTTAAACTAGTGTGATGACTTCCTTAGCACACAGAGTCTTCTCCAACCACCCAGAATCTCAAACGAAAGTAACCCACCAAGAATAGTATGCTTGAATGACTCTATCAACCATAAAAAAAAAAATTGAATCAAATTTGGATGAATATGTAGACAAAGTGAAAGAGATGTTGTTTTTAGTTTATAACAAGTGAGAAAGAGAAAGTGTAAATTGATTTTAGGTGCATTAAGAGCTTCAAATTGGTTGTTCATGGTGGTTGGGGTATTGATGACAATGAAAATCTTGTAATTACTTGAAAATGATGAGGGGGAGAGAGAGTAAAAATGTCATTTTCGGAAAAAAAAAAATTGATGACATTTTCGTGAATTTTATAAACTTGTGGAGTGAATAGTACAAAAAAAATCCAAAAAAAACATGGATTAGTTTTAGGTTTGACTTTGAGTTTTGAGTCAATCTTGCAAAAAAAACCTATTATATATATGCATAATACTCTAGCCTATGAGTTGTAATGGATACGTATTTAATTTTGGTTATCCAAGTGGTCTAATTTCTCAAAAAAAAAAATTTCCAGCACAGGTGCAGACGCACAAAAGGTTTCGCAGCATATTTATTGCTACTGTGAAAATTTATTTCGCGAAAAAATGATTTCACGATTTAAAATATAAACGTGGAAAGAGCGCGTACACACATTAAAACATAAACGTGGAAAGAGCGCGTACACATATTTCTATGGTTCCTGACATTACAAATCTAATCATTCTCCATACTGCAAAACAATAAACAAAAATTAAATAAATTCTTTTTTTTTTGTCAACAAACTTTTCATTAGCTTTTATAATAAAGATTGGGCCAATACATATTAAATACATGTTACAACGATGGGTGTAAGCCCAATACGAAAACCCTAAACTAGTGTCTTCGTGAGGAAGCAGCTGAGACACGTTTCTTTCACCGTTTCATCCTTCATTGCCACGTGTATGAGACATGCATCTGGGGGAAAGATCTGGAATCGACATCCATCGGACCTCTCCGCCGGCTCCGCCATTCAATCTCCATGCCTCCTTATGATTGACCCGATCTCAGGCTTCTTCACCACCAAACCGTTGCTTATAATCGGAACCTGCCTCATCTACAGATAATTAACCTGGGACTGATCAGATTGACTTGATGAAAGATCTTTTGTCAGACCACCGTGAAGGTGCCAACTCTACTAAATCTTCATGAAGCCATCAAACTGAATCCAACATCACTTCTTTCTCTCTGTTTAGGATACTTTTCTTCAAGATCGATCTATTGGTTCCTTAAGAGGAGAGAAAAGATTGATTCCTGTAGGAGAGAAATACATGCATATCCGAGAAGAAGATGAGAACCAATTCAAAGCTGGACGGAATTTAAATAAGCTCAAGTGAAGAGCCAATGAAACCGATCATAGATGATCGGACTTTATTCCATCACCACAAAAGTCGCCATCGCGAAGGAGAAACTCGCCGAGCGAAAAAGAGAGTCGATCGTGAGATCGAATTATATTTTACATAAAACAACAAACAAAAAGATGGTTGATGACCGGCGGCAAAAAGCCACCGGCCACCAAAAGCGGTATCAGATTATTCGAAGCTTAGAGAGAAGCTGGAGCTCTTTTTAGAGAGAGAAAAGAGTTAAAAATTAAATAAATTCAGAGTGTACTCTTCTTCCCTCTTGTGCTTATATATTTATAATCCTAGTGTCGACTTTCCTAATTTAGTCTTAATAGATTATATACATTGGGGACTTTATCATGAGTGTTCTTAGCATGAAGGGTGGGGATGGAGAGCATAGTTATGCAAATAATTCCGAGGTGCAGGTAAGTGCTTCTGTATACTTGGTACTATAACCCTTTGACAAAAAAATAGTTGGTACTATGAATCTGGTTTTGCTACATATGAACCATATCGCTTTGGCAAACATATTTTATATATACATCGCAAATCAATTTATTATTAGATGATTTGATAACAACTTTTCTGATAATACATATGCATTTTCTGTGTCACTCTTCTTAGGCATTATAGGCTTATTTTGGTTGGTTCAAGGTTTTTCATGTTCCGTATGAATATTAACTTTACTTTTCAACTTCTTATAGAAAAAATATTAACTCCCATGCAAAACTGGCTGTGGTCGAAAACGTAAAGGAAGTGATAGTGAAATTGGGGTTTCCTGAGTGTATCAAAGTGGCCGACTTGGGGTGTTCTTGCGGAGAAAACACGTTCTTGGCTATGTCCGAAATCGTCAACACCATCATAGAATCATACCAACAAAAAGGACAAAATCTACCAGAGATAGATTGTTGCCTGAACGATCTTCCAGACAACGACTTCAACACTACCTTCAAATGGCTCCCTTCCTTCCACGAGAAGCTCAAAATGAATGTCAAAGAGAAGTGCTTCGTCTCAGGAGTCCCAGGCTCATTCTACTCAAGACTTTTCCCTAGCAAGTCTCTTCATTTTGTTCATTCATCTTTGAGTCTCCATTGGCTTTCTAAGGTTCCTGATGGGCTTGAGGAAAACAAGACGAACGTGTATCTTAGAAGTCCATGCCCTCCGAATGTGTACAACAGTTATTTGACTCAGTTCAAGAATGGTTTCTCATTATTTCTAAGAATGCGTGCGGAGGAGACAATGCCTGATGGACGTATGGTTCTCACTTTAGTGGGCAGGAAAGCTTTGGACCCTTTATCCAAAGATTGCTTCCAGAATTGGTCGTTGATATCTCATTCCCTCCTAGATTTGGTCTCTGAGGTAATCTTGGTTTCATAATATAAATTGTTTTACAAAGTTTTTTTGTTGTTTTATGATAAAAATTGTTTTCACATTTCTATAAAACTTCTTTTATTTATTGAATATTATGTACTCAGTTTAGAGGGTTTTTATCATCGGTTGAATTGTATTTACTTTATATATGAAATAATACTTTTTGAAGAATAATGTTTTTCTAATTTCTTGTTTTTAACTAAAACAGCATATATTATCAACCAAGTGAAGTATTGTTATAATGACTCTTTGGGATTCTAGATTTTTTTTTTTTTCATATTATAGTCGTATCCATTTAGATCGTAGTTCTAATCGATTTCGGGTAACGTTTTGCGTGCAGGGGATAGTGAAGGAATCAGATGTGGAATCTTTCAACTTGCCGTTTTACAATCCTGACGAAAACGAGGTGAGGGAAGTTGTTGAAAACGAGGGCTCTTTCAAGATCAACAATTTCGAGACAGTATTTGGTCTTCTCTTTTCATACAAAACTGGTCGTACTGAAGTGAAAGATGATGATAATGTGGACCAATCATGTCTACTTGAAGTCGTTAGAAAGAGAGCAAAAACCATAAGATCCATTACCGAACCGATGCTTGCTGCTCATTTTGGAAGCGCCATAATGGATCGTCTGTTCGACAAGTATACATACCATTTAGCCCAACGTTACGATATACCATTTAGCCCAACGTTACGATACTTTGCGCAACAAACCAACCGTTAATTTCTTTCTTTCGTTGATCAGGAAGAAACACGCCTCCGAGTTGATGCTTTCGTCCAATTTATATTAAACTTTAAATTTGTTTTATTATAAATGTAATTCTATATTTTAATATATGTTTGACATTAATTTCTAAAATTTGTATTTCTATTATGCATTCATTAATTACACTACAAGAAAACATCAAGGTTACTGAGGGAAAAAATCGTCGGAATTTCGTCGGAATAACGTTATTCCGACGACATATCGACGAAACAAGTCCTCGGAAATAATTCCTCGGAATTTCTTCTTTCCTCGGAAATCCCTCGGAATTTTCCGACGGAATTCCGAGGAAACAAATTTCCGAGGAAATTCTGAGGATAACTAGTTTGTCGGAAATCTCCTCGGAATATACCGAGGGAAAACTTCGTCGGGATATTTCCTCGGAACTTCATCGATCGATGCGTTTTTGGACATATATCCATCGATCGATTCGTTTATAAAAAAATCGTTAGGAATATACCGAGGGACATCTTCCATGTGGATACGGAGTGAGATACGGAAGATGGTCACGACCGGGCTGTTGAACCAACTTTGCAACACTCATCACTCCCGGAGGACCCGGAGGAGCAGGAGCGGATGAAGCAGCGGGAGCGAGAGGAGCAGGAGCGGGTGCAGCAGAGGGAGATGTATGGTTGGAGCTGTGGGGCGAAGGGGAATCCTGAAAATGGGTGGAATCCCGAGACTGGCTCCCCGTACCACCACGACCACGACGTTGTGGAGGCCGGGTCTGATCATCATGAGACCTGTAAATTAAAAAAACATATTTAATAAATACAGAAATACATAAATTAATTTTTTTTTTAAAAAAAATCCCAAATAATAGTTTTTAATCACAAAAAAAGATTTATAGATATTAAAAATATTTAATAAATATATAAAAATAGTTCTAATAAACAAAAAATAGTTTTAATAAATAAAAAATAGTTTAATAATTACAAAAAAATAGTTTTAATAATATATATATATATATATATTAAAAATATTTTCAAATCCCAAATAATAGTTTTTAATCACAAAAAAAAGTTTTATAGATATTAAAAATGTTTTGTAAAATCCAAAAAATCAAATTTATATACAAAAAAAGATTTTGTAAAATCCAAAAAATCGAATTTATATAGAAAAATCGTTTTGTAAAATACAAAAATCGATTTTATATACAAAAATCGATTTTATAAATACAAAAAAATAAAAAAAATTATAAAACAATTCTAAATCAATTCAACAAAACGAATTATTCAACCAAATCACAATTCTAAACCTATTATACAGCCAAATCACAATCCTAACCAATCACCCTAACAAAAATCTATCAAAACTACACAAAAACCTAACAAATTGAACCTAAGAGAGTGGGATAGGGTCCTTACATAATTTGTGTAAGAGAAGGGGGAGATCGCCGGAGATATCGTCGGATTTCAGGGGGAAATCGCCGGAGAGAAGAGAGGAGTCGCGCAGAGGAAGAAGAGAGAAATGGGGAAGAAGAAGCGGCCCGTGGTTATAAAACCTAGGGTCCGACGGACATTATCCGTCGGAATTTCGTCGGAATTCTAATTTCAATTTTCGCGAAATATTTGCCCGGTAAAATGAAAATATTCCGAGGAAATTCCGACGGATAGTAAAATATCTGTCGGAATTTCCTCGGAATATTCCGAGGAAATACCGAGGAACTAGTGTTTGGGGTTTCAAAACATCAATTTTTTTTTGTCGTATTTCATTTCTTATACAATTGTAATGCATACCATTGAGGATTCTTTGTATAGATGAGCATAAACCATGAAATAACAAATTTCAAAACTAATTGAAAGTATTCTCTTTACCGTTCATTAAAAGGTATAAGTGTTTCTCTTATGTTGTGGGATTTCGTTCATACAATCGGAAAAGTGTTAATTATACGGTAAGGAACAAATTTTTGACTTCATAATGAACGTAAGACACTTAATAAGGGTTATATAGGTGTTATTCAAACCGCAAAACGTTGTTTTCGGTTTAAAACCCCTATTTCCTCGGAATTCCCTCGGAATATTCCGAGGAAACCCTTTTCTTCCTTGGAATTCCGTCGGAATATTCCGAGGAAATTCCGAGGAACTAGTGTTTGGGGTTTCAATACGTCAATTTTTTTTTAAACGGATCGATCGATGGACATATGTACAAAAACGCATCGATCGATAAAAAATATATCAGGTGTTCCTCGGAATTTCGACGGAATATTCCGAGGCTTTTCCGAGGAAACAGGGTTTGGGGTAACAATGTGATCGATCGAGCGGAAAATCTCGTAAGTTTTTTTTATAAACGGATCGATCGATGTATATATATCCGAAAACGCATCGATCGATCACTAAGATTGACCAAAGCGTAACAATGTGATCGATCGACTAGATTATCCCATCGATCGATCGAGAATCTCAAGTGTTCCTCGGAATGTCCTCGGAAAATCTCGTACGTTTTTTTATAAACGGATCGATCGATGTATATATATCCGAAAACGCATCGATTGATAAGATGGACCAAAGCGTAACAATGTGATCGATCGATTAGATTATCCCATCGATCGATCGAGAATATCAAGTGTTCCTCGGAATTTCCTCGGAATATTCTGAGGCTTTTCCGAGGAGAGAGGGTATATTAAGTGTTCCTCGGAATTTCCTCGGTATTTCTTAAAAAAAAAAAAAATCAATGGTAGTCTGTTTCCGAGTCATCATCACCAGATGAATCTGAATCTGGATCTTGGTGAAACTCTCCAATCACTGGTTCATCCTCTACGTGAACGACGGCTTCCTCTCCGAAGTCGGTTAAATCGACTACAAGGCCAACTCCAGCCAAATCTTCTGCTGCACTTAAGTTGCCGAATGTGCTTGGTTGTAGTGGGTCTTCCAGATTAGAACTTCCCTGAACTCGGCCTCTCGGGTTGAGTCTTGTAACAGTAACCCATGGATCATCTCTGTTCCTTACCTGGGGGTACTTGATATAACAAACCTGTAACATTTAGAAAATTATTAGTAAAATTATAAATTAATACACATGATGATGAATCATTCTGAATAATTAACATTTAATTACCTGATCGGCCTGAGAATCAAGAATGAAAGGATCATAATATTGCAGCTTTCGCCTCGAATTTACTGATGTAACACCAAATGCATCTGTTCTCACACCTCGATCTGGAGTGTTGTCGTGCCAATCACAATAGAAAACAGTACAACGCAATCCAACCATGCCCAAATACTTGATTTCCAAAATCTCATGTATGTGTCCGTAGTATACATCATCTCCTGATGCAGAACAAACGCCAGCATCATAAGTCGTACTCGAACGTCTCCTCTTCCGAGTTGTGAATGCATATCCTCGAGTACAAAATCTCGGATATGACTTCACAACAAAGTTTGGTCCAACGACCATCTCACGTATCCAATCGTCAAATGTTTCACCTCTGGCCAAACCAGCAGACACCTATTAATAGCACATATATATATGTTATATCAATAAATGTGAATTAGTATAAATATGTGATAAAATATATTTTAATTTGTTTAAAGCACTCACATAAGTAAACATCCATCCAGTAAATTCTCTCTGCTTCATTTCTTCTAGTTTGTCCTCTGTGGCGTATCTATACTCGAACCGCTTTTCTGCCATGAAAATCCTGTATATGATGACAATAATGTAATTAATTAAGATTTAAATTTCAACTTGTTAAAATAAAAATTTGTAAGCTCATTTATTTACCTCTCATATTGAAGAACGTCTTCGCAGTTGGTGAGCAAATATGTTTGCAAATGACTGCGCTCCTGCTCAGTAAGTCGACGGTCCTTTGGTTTTCCGCTAAGTCGTCCAACGTCTGTGAAAATGTCTGGAACCGTAACATGATATGTTGCCCGTTCGCCTCTATCATCATGCCGAGCAGGTCTTCTGTTTTTGGTCTGCACTTCTGCTGGAAAGTAGTACTCGGCAAAGTTTAAAGTTTCTTCATTGATCATCTGTGCGACTATAGAACCTTCCACCCTACTTAAAATTTTCACCATCTTCTTCAAATGGAACATATACCGCTCATACAGATACATCCATCTATACTGCACAGGACCACCAAGTTCCAATTCTCTTGCCAGGTGAATAACAAGATGCTCCATAACATCAAAAAATGAGGGAGGAAATATCTTCTCAAGGTTGCACTGAATCACAGCTATGTTAGTCTTCAAATTTTCAATACCTTCAAGAGTCACTGATCTCGTGCATAAATCGCGGAAGAAACCACTTATCCCTGCAGTTGCTTCATGAACATTTCGTGCTAATAGTTCCTTGAAGGCGAACGGAAGGAGGCGCTGCATCATTACATGGCAATCGTGGCTTTTCAAGCCAGTAAACTTTCCTTCCTTTCTGTCGATACAGTTACGCAAATTTGATGCGTAACCGTCTGGAAATTCCACATCGTTTGAAATCCAATCAAAGAACGCATCTTTTCCCTCTGCATCAAGTCGGTATATGGGAAAAGGAGCCCTACCATTCTCATCAACATGAAGTTCTGAACGAGCACATATATCGACAAAATCCAGTCTTGACTTCAAATTATCCTTTGTTTTACCTTGAACATTAAGGATCGTGTTCATGAGATTGTCAAAAAAGTTCTTCTCAATATGCATGACATCTAAATTATGCCTTAGCAGATGATCCTCCCAGTATGGCAGATCTCAGAAAATACTTTTTTTGTGCCAGTTATGTAGTTCTCCAACAGCATCTACCGGAAAACGCTCATGTCCACCGACGTCTGGCGTCCTTTCTGCACCAAAATCTCTTAGTTGTATCTTCAAATCTTTCCCACAAATTTCCGGAGGTGGACTGTCAAACACCCTCTTGTTCTTCGTAAACAAATTCCTACTCCTACGATATGGATGATCAGGTGGTAGGAATCTCCTGTGACAGTCAAACCAACACGTTTTCCTTCCGTGTTTAGTTGGAAAGCATCAGTGTTATCTTGACAATATGGACATGATAGCCTTCCATGCGTTGTCTATCCAGACAACATACCATATGCTGGAAAATCACTTATTGTCCACATTAGTACTGCCTGCATTTGAAAGTTTTCTTTACACGAAACATCGTATGTTTCAGCACCTTGAGCCCATAGTTGTTGCAACTCATATATTAGTGGCTGAAGAAACACATCAAGTGATCTCTTAGGATGCTCTGGTCCAGGAACGAGAATCGAGAGAAACAAAAACTCTCGTCGCAAACACAAGTTTGGGGGTAGGTTGTATGGTGTAAGAATGACGGGCCATAGAGAATACTGTCTTCCACTCTTGCCAAACGGACTGAAACCATCAGTACATAATCCAAGGTAGATATTTCTTCTCTCATACGCAAAGTCGGGATACTTTGATTGGAAATGCTTCCACGCTTTTGCATCTGAAGGATGTCTGATCTCAGCATCTGTTGAGTGCTCCGCATGCCATCTCATTGGTTGCGCTGTGCGTTCAGACAGATACAACCTCTGCAACCTTTCTGTCAAAGGTAAATACCACATCCTTTTATATGGCACTGGAACTCTTCCACTCGTATCTTTATAACGAGGCTTTCCACAAAATTTGCATGTAACCCGCTGTTCATCCGCCCTCCAATAAATCATGCAGTTGTCGCTGCATACATCTATTACCTGATACGAGAAACCAAGACCAGCTACGAGTTTCTGAACCTCGTAGTATGAACCAGGAGCTACATTATCCTCGGGTAGAATACCTTTTACAAAATCAGCAATCGCATCCACACAGTCTTCAGCCAAATTATAATCTGTTTTAATGCCCATCAATCTTGTAGCAGATGATAAAGCTGAATGACCATCTCTGCAACCTTCGTACAATGGTTGCTTTCCAGCATCCAACATATCATAAAATCTCCTAGCTTCTGCATTGGGTAAATCTTCCCCTCTAAAATGATCATTTACCATCTGCTCAGTACCTACACCATAATCTACATCCGTTCTAATTGGTTCTTCTAATCTAACCGCTGGCTGAGGTTCGCTAGTACTACCATGTTCATAATCAGTTTCCCCATGATGATACAAAATTTTGTAAATTCGTGTAAACCCACTCAAATATAGATGAGTCCAAACATCTCACTCTTTAATAACCTTTCTATTTTTACAATTAGAGCAAGGACATCTTAACATACCTGTTTTTGCTTCCGGTTGTCGGTGAACTAACCCCATGAATTCGGTTATACCTCGTTGGTATTCTTCCGTAAGCAATCTCGTGTTCGGATCCAAATGAGGTCGATCGATCCAAGAACGAAAATAATTTGAAGAAGACATATTTTTTATGAATCAAATTCGTGTGTAAATAGAGTAAGAGGGAGGATGAAGATATGGAGTGAATGAAGAGGAAGAGGAGTGCTTGTATTTATAGTTTAAATCCTACCGACAGACCGAGGAAATTCCGACGGAATTCCGACGCCAACGGCTAGTTCGTCGGAAATTCCTCGGAATTTTGTAAAATCCCCCAACGGCTATAATATTTCCTCTGAATTCATCGGTTTTTTTCCGAGGAACACATTTTTCCTCGGAATTTCCTCGAAATATTCCGACGGATTGATATTTCCTCGGAATTCCGTCGGTATATTCCAAGGAAATTCCGAGGAAACCAAATTTTGTGTTTCCTCGGAATTTCCTCGGAAATTCCTCGGGATATTTCGAGGATTTCATTTTCCGTCGGAATGTCCGTCAGAATACCGCTGTTTTCTTGTAGTGTTAATAAAACTAGGTGTTTTGCACGCACTTGCGGACATAGTCATCTTATGAATACTTATTATTTTATGTCTTATTAATCCAAAAATCGGCATTATAAAACTTTAATTGGTGAATATGTTGAAGGAAAAAAATTATGGTGAATTCTTTGTTCCTCAAAATTTATACCAGTTATGTTGAAATTTTAGTCAAATTATTGAAAGGTAGATCCCACTTTTTTCTTCTAAATTCCCAATGGAGGAATGAATTTATAAGAAAAAAATTTCCCTATGCAATTTTGATAAGGAACAAATCGAAAAAAAATTCATATTTTTTTTTTCAATTCCTCGAATGAAATTTTATTTTTTATTTTGTTCATTTTTTTCATTCTTCTAGTGGTCACCAACTGAACCTATAGTGTTTCACGGATTAAACTTAAACTGGTTTAAAGTAAAAGCAAGAAAAAAAATTTTGAACTCAGTCACAAGTTAAGTTATTATTTATGATTTTAAATAGTTAAATAAAAAATCAAATTATTTATATATGTCAAAAAAACGTTCATCAAACTATGTACTTATTATTGTGTTAAAAGTTTTAAAACACTCATATATTAGAAATAGTTGAGAAAATATTTTTATATAAATATTTTTGTTTGACTAATATTTAATTATAAATTGTTTTATATCTTAGTTTTTAACTTTATAATAAAATATTATTTTCAGATAGCAACACAATATATATAAGAATTCTCTTAATTTTTAAATATATTGTCACAATTTTATTATATTAGTTTATAATTAATTATTTAATATAACATATAAGTTAAATATTATTAAAATAAAATGTGTGTTTTATTATATATAAAATTCATTACAGGTTTTGTGAAAATTAATAAATACTCAGCGAAAAACTAATAATAAATTAGTGACCTATATAAAAGCTTAAAACCTAATAAAATATGACAAATAAGAAAATAAGAATTTTAATATAACATATAGATTTAAATATTATTAAATCAAAATTCGTTTTTAATTATATATTAAATTCATTACGGATATTTTCTTAAATTAATAAATTAGTGATTCAACTAAAATTATATATCTAATTACATATTTTATAGTTATATTATTTAAATTAATAAGTTATGAACTCAACTAAAAACTACTCCGTGAGCTTAAACCTAATTAAAACATAACAAATAAGCAAAAATACCTAAAATCATGAAAATCATGACAAATAAACTAAATCACTTCATAAATAATAGTATAGATCAAATCAAATAATGCACTAGATGAGAAATAGAAAATTTAATAATTCTCACTATATATAAAATTTTCAATCTTCTAAGAGAACATCCCTTCTTCGTGGTGCTGCCACCTCATCAATAGATATAGCTAACTCACTTATGATTAATATCTTAATTATGCATGTGAACCAAACGATTGCTACCAAAATGATTACACACGCACACAGAAGAAACAACCATCTTCTATTAGAATATTAGAGAGATCACACTTGTCCTAAACCATGAAGTTTTTTCTTTAACAAATGAAACAAAAACCACAAATTTTTAATATGAAGCGTCCGACATTACCATCAAAACTATTTACATGATATCTTTGATGGTATCTTTTGTCATGGACAGTCATCCCTCTTTGAGGGTGCTGCATTTGGCTGCATTTGCTGCACTTGAGCGCTTCTTTCAGATTCAACCCGATGAGCCTCTTCATGTAACTGTTGAGTTAACGGACCATCATAATTAGACACAACAGGCATCAACATAGGGTTGTGATGGTTTTGCTGATACGTAATCGGAGGAGGTAGGTCTAGCGGTGGGACGATATTATTGTAAGAGGCGAGCTCGTTCCTGGCGATGTGAAGCTGGTCCTGAAGGTCTTTGAGCTGACGCTGGAGGTTGTAAACGTGAGGAGAACAGCCATGGACCGGGTCAAGGAGAAGAGTTTGTGCCTCATAAACGAGAGAGGTCACGGCGTCTTGTCTCTGGCTTGGGTGAAGGTCGTTGAGAATTTTAGTCACTTGGCTTGCTCCGAATACCTTGTGGATCGCTGCGTAATCTTCCTGTTTGTTAGGTGGGAAGTAAGGCGCAAACACGCAGGCTTGTGTGCATTTTCTCCTTAGGTACTTGCATGCAGCGCATGGCGTCGACATCTTCTCCATGTGAATATATATATATATAAAAAAAGATTACGGTGAATTTTTAAAAATTTCTGAAAACTAATGAGATTAATTAACCATAAGAATATGGAAACGAGGTAATCAGCTCGTATTATATATGCTGATTAAAAACAAAGATGAATTAAAGCAAATTGATCACCTATCTAGCTAGAACATGTTTTCAGATAGAGAAACGATGTTTCAATGAGACGTACGTGCATATGAATCAAATCGATATTTTTACAAAAGCGAAAAAATAAAAAAAATCAATTAAAATAGATTTTAGCCATACCTTAAGCAATCCTGTTGTATAATCTCTATTGGCTTCTTACTGGAAGTTTGTTTAGAGAGAGGACCCATACAAAAGTTGATTAACCGTAATCAATCCCCCTTTTACTTAAGTCAGAATCTTTGGCACGAAAATTCTGTTTTATAAAAGTCAAAGTCTACTCGCAATATATTTGAAAAAGCATAAATTTGATTTGTTTATGTTACAAACGATAAGATAAGTATAATATTAGCATAAGAGGTATCAAAAGTTACGCGATAATTACAAGAGTAGGTCGGTGAATTATTTTTAAATAGGTAAAATTGGATGCATAGTTATCTAAAAGGTAAATTTGCAATTTGAAAAGTTAGTTTATCCTACATATAAATATCTCCTATATATAACTGAAAAACATTAAAAATTTGTAATATTATGTATTTATTAGAAAAAAAACTTGTCAATTTATCTTACATGACAGCATGAGAAGTAATTTAATAATTTGTAAATCCCAAATCAATTCACTAAAAAAATTTATATTAACTCAAACATAAAGTGTATGATAATAAGTTATAATAAACCAAATTGGAGACCATATTCGCTGGGCATAGAAACAGTTACGTATAAATGATGAGAAATTGTCAAAATACCATATTCATAATACCACTTAAACGCTGACATATTTACCGAAACCTGAATCCGAACCAAACCAAAAACCCGAACCGAAAACCGAACCGAAGTTAAAAAAAATCCGAACAGGTTTAGGATTCAACCAGTCCGGATACCCGTACCCGATTGGTTATATCCAATACCCGAATCAATTACCCGAAGTACCCATATATATATATATATATATATATATTATTAACCCTAAACTTACATCTTCCATTTCCATACATCTTTCCGTCTTCTCCTTCTTCAACGTATATGTTCAATACATACTTAAGCTCATTTTATGACTGATTACATATATGAATCACTATACTTTGCGATTTTGATTTATGTTTGATTACAAGTAGGATTTGCGATTTGTTTTCTCTTTGCTCTTTACACTGGCATGAGCTCAAACATTCATGATTATCCGGGTTTGATTTATGTTTGATTTTGATTTATGAATAGAATGATTCTTTACCATTTTCTATTCAAGATAATTCAAATAGAAATTACGCGGAAAAAAAGAATACAGACTCGTGTTCCTCAACGTAATAACAAATCAGAAAGAACATAAATCTTATATCAAGTTGCTCAATCTTCTAACTTCAACAAATTGTTTCTGGTCTCGCAAAGTCAAATCAATGATACATAGAAATTTTTTTATTTGTTACACAGTTTGGTTATACCCGAAATAATCTGAACCCGAACCTTAAAAACCCGAACCCGATCCGAAGTATAAAATAACCCGAACGGATTCTGTACCTGTCCATCCAAAAACCTGAAGCACCCGATCCGAACCCGAACCCGAACGGGTAATCTAAACTTAGGGTTTATAGTTGAGAGGATGGGGTATTGGTTTTTGAAATGTGAAATTTAGGATTCTAATAAATATATAAATAAATACTTTAATATATTTTTTTAAAATAATAGTTTCAAATATAATTTTCGATTTTCTAAAAAAAAAATTGAAAAAAAATTCCAGAAAAAAATTTATAAAAAAAAATTCGAATTTGGAAAAGTATAATTCGAAAACACTAATTTTTTTTTATTTTTTAATTTAAATAATTATTTATTATATATATATATATAATGAATAATGGTATAAGAATCTTTTGCCTTTTAATGAAAAATGTATTTTTAAAAATGTCTCTTTAGTGGTGGTAAACATAAATAATGGTACCAAGAAAATGGTAAAAATGAAAATTCCCCATAAATGATAGTTTCTTTATTAAAAAGAATAATTAAATACTATTAACTTAATATTGTATGCATAAATATCCAATATAATGGTTTTGAGACACAATTCGGTATGAGGTAAATATGGATTTTTTTATTTAAGATGCAAAAAATCAGACCAACTATCTATGATATTTCATATTATATTTAAGATGCAAAAACATGAACAACTATCTGGTTTTGATAGCGAAGATTTTCATTGTAGTACAAGAAACATGTTTGCAAACTATCTACTATTTAGTAATTTTAATTAAGGGTGTTCAATTTTGTAAAAACCGGACCAACTAAAACCCAACAAAATCGAAATAGAAAAATTAGTTTGATTTGGTAACATTGTATAAACGGAATAGATATTATTTTTAGATATTGTGATATATAGATATAGTTCAATATATAAACCGATCAAACCATATATACAGAATAAACTGATTAATTTAAATAAAGTAGTATAGTTTTATGCAAATTATATACATGTAGTTTATTTTATTTATATGATCTTGATATTTAAGACGTCAATTTGAATAATTTACATATAATTGTCTTAAATTTAGTATATTATTAATCATTTTTCTTTTCTTCTTATAAATCTGTAATAATTATAATTCATTTAACAGTTGTTTTTAATAGTTAAATATAATAGAAAAACATTTTATTTAAAAATTAGAGTAGTATTTAATAAATTTGATTTTTAATCATACAAAATTATATTGAAAATGTAATAAAAGATAAATATAGTTTAATTTTTCTGGTATAAAATTGAATAAACCAAAAATCGATAGTATATAAACCGAACCGAACTAAAATAAATACGATTTTAATATGGTATATAATTTTATAAACAAAAAGAAACAAAAAATCAACTGAGACTAGACTAAAATTGAATAAACAAAAAACTGACAGTATATAGACTGAACCAAACCCAAACATATATGAATTTAATATAATATCTAGGGCAAATCTCCAAAATAGCACATTTCTAAGTTTATATCACAAAAATAGCACTCAAAAACTAAAATGACCAAAATAGCACATTTCTAAATTTATCCTTTGAAAATTTTAATTTTTTTATTTTTCAAAATTTGAAATCTTACCCCCAAAACCTAAACCCTAAACTCTAAACCCTAAACCTTAAACCCTAAACTCTAAACCCTAAACCCTAAACTCTAAACCCTAAACCCTAAACCCTAAATCCTAAACCCCACCCTTTAACTCTAAACTCTAAGTTTGTGACTTTTGATAAAACATTAAGTGCTATTTTTGTGACTTTTGACCTTGAGTGCTAGTTTGGCAACAAAAACTTGATTTAATGCTATTTTTGTCTTTTTCTCTGATATCTAATCTTTATAAATCAAAATATCAAAAACTGAGTCGAGACCAGACAAAAATTCAGATCGAACAACCCTACTTTGAATATATGATTTCTATGTATATCTCTATTCCCTCGTCCTAGTAAATATTTAAGCTGAAATGAATCATGAATCATGAATCATGAATCATGAATCATCATGAATCATCATGAATCGAGAAGCAAGTTGACACGTGTGCTAGTGTCTATGTAAAATCAATAATACACAAGTAAAAATACTGAGTGGAATATTTGAGTTGAATTTAATAAAAGTGAGGGAGGGCTAATAGATATAATCATCAACTTTTAGCTTTAATGAAATGGGCTAAAATATTAGGCCCATCAGTGAATATCCAATGGGCTGAAATGAAATGATGATCAAGTTTCGACTCCGGATCTAATCGAAAGCCATTGATCGATTTTGAGCAATCTCTCCCATCCATGGCGGAAGAAGAGTATGCTTCTCGTTCTCACATTCGAACATGTGTGTAATCTTATGATCTGATTCTACTTTTTTACTGGGTTTTCTCGCAGTTCCGTTGGTGAGGGTTATGCTGAAATCGTTGTTGTACGTCATGGAGAAACATCTTGGAATGCCGAGAGAAAGATCCAGGTAATATGATTGAATCTTGATTGGAGATCTAGTAAGAATCTGGTTGAATTGGGTTCTGTTGTGTTGTTACAGGGTCATTTGGATGTTGAACTAAACGATGCAGGAAGACAACAAGCAGAAAAAGTATGCGACTTTTTGTCTTTTGATTGTTGATGTAATGATGATGATGATGATGCCTTTTGAAATTTTTTAAGGTTGCTCAACGGTTATCAAAGGAGCCTAAGGTATCTTATGTCTACTCTTCTGACTTGAAGAGAGCCTTTGAGACTGCTCAGATTATTGCTGCTAAATGCCGCAACCTTGAGGTATTATAACCTCACTTCCTTTTGATGAATCTCTTCCTAAAGTCTCCACCTTTATGTTCTCTTTTTTTTTGGTTGTTAGTATATTATTCCAAGTTGGGTCCTTAGACTATCTCCAATGGTTTACTTACGGAACTCTATAATAGAGTTGGATGTTGCTCCAACGGTACTCTATTTTAGACTGAAAAATAGAGTGATTAACAAAAAAATAAAAAAAGTTACCCTATATATAGAGTAAAAAAATAGGTTTACACTATTACAGAGCAGAAAATAGAGTAGCATTGAAGCATTTTTACTCTAAACTCTATTCTAGGGGGGAAAATAGAGTGGGGTTGGAGATGCCCTTAGAACTTCGTATAGAAGTTTCAAATGTGTGTAAATTGTTATGTAGGTACTTACTGATCCTGATTTGCGGGAGAGACATTTAGGGGATATGCAAGGTCTTGTGTATCAAGAAGCTTCCAAACTTCGTCCAGAAGCTTACAAAGCCTTCTCATCTAACCGCACTGACGTTGATATTCCAGTAAGCTTTAGTTATAAACAAGAAGCTTACTTACTATATGGATGAATCATGCTAAATTTTTTTGGTCATTTAGGGTGGAGGAGAAAGTCTCGACAAGCTTTACGACAGATGTACATCTGCATTGCAGAGAATCGGCGACAAACATCAAGGTTTCTATATTTTTTAACCGTACATATTAGTACTCAACACATGTTCTTCTAAGTATTGCTCATCTTGTTTTAACTTGTGGTGATGATGAAGGTGAGAGAGTGGTGGTAGTGACTCATGGAGGTGTGATTCGATCTCTCTACGAAAGAGCTCGTCCAAGTGCACGAAAAGTTGAAAAGATTCTCAACACTTCGGTCAACGTGTTCCGTTTATTCGACGGTGACAAATGGACAATCCAAGTTTGGGGAGATGTGTCTCATTTGGACCAAACCGGTTTCTTGCAATCCGGTTTTGGTGGTGACAGAACCTCTGGTTAAGATTCATATACTCTTTTCCACAGATTTTCTGTGATTTAAGTTTGACTCCGTTACTTTCTTCTTTCGTAATTTGACCCCATAACTTTGGGGTTATCCCGATTTATCCTGTAATTGGGATGATTGATAAACTAGTTGCTATTAATTGAACGTGATGCATCTGCTAAGCTATAAAAATTATAATATATCATCATTTTCTAGTTAAGAAATCATTTTAGTTTTCAATCAATTTGGACTTCTGGCCATTATAGAAAATTATGCTTAGCAGAATATTACTCCCTCCGTTCTGTTTTATAAGTCGTTTAACAAAACTTCACATGGATTAAGGCAGTTAATACAATGTCTATTTTGTCCTTAAAATAACGTATCCACTTATTTGAAATTACTACTCCCAATCTCATTAATTAGTCAAATGTTACTAATCCCAATTTATGCTAGTCTCGGCCATTAAACACCATCATAATTTCACATAAATATATAAATGCTCAATATTCCTTTAGTCAACTATATATGTTGATTTGAGAACATACCGGTAAATAAGATTTGTAAAACTTTTAACAAATTATGGAGCCAAAACAAAAATTTAACATCGAGCCAAAACAATAAGTTCAAAAACTACATTGGAGCCAAACTTAAAACAAATTATGCGTATATATTGATCGAAAGACAAGTCAAATGAATCACAAATGCACTCATGAGTTCTAATTTTGATCTAAATCTTCCATTCATAGTTAATGAATCTGAGTTTTTGTTTGATCTGAACCAAACTCCAATAGATGAAGACGTCGACGTATTCCATAATGAAGATGACGATGTGGCAATGGTTACTGATCAAGTGGACTCCAACAGTTTTTCTTCTGAGGAAGATCCAGGTATTTTTCTTTCGTACATGGATTTATTCTCACATTTTTTTTGTTCTAATTATTGCACACTTGCCTTCGTTTTGCTTTTAACTGTTATGTTTGCAATATCTCTATGCACATGTCTAATTTGTTTCATGCATGTTTATTTTGATATATTTTTATTTTTTGATCGAATTATTTAAATTTTTTATACAATCACAAGTTTGAAACAATAAGTCAACAAAAATGGATGTTTGTTTTTTTCTTTATTTGTATACATGCATTTGGTTATAAATTATACCATCAAATCAAATTTGACTTTTGTTTCGATTTACATATGTGTGTGTCGTATTTCTAATGATTAATTTAACAATTTTTATTATTTATATTAATATGCAGAAATAGATGATCAAGTAGAACTTCAAAACAAAAAAAAAGGAAGTTTACCTCAAATGCAGAAAGATTGGATATTTATAATGTTCTACTGGAGAGAAGTCAAAATGGGGGTACTACCAAGGTTTACTACTCAAGAAGTTGCAGATTTATTTTTGGTGTCAATCCGCACAGTACAACGGATTTGGAAACAAGCAAAAGAAACTCCAAACGGTGAAGAGCTTAGTGTATCCCACAAAAAAACAGCACATTGTGGTCGTAAGAAAATCCCTCTTGATTTGAATCAAGTTATGGCTACTCCACTTCACAAGAGAACGTCACTTCGATCATTTTCAATGGCTTTGGGTATTGCTCCTTCAACATTGCATAGGCGTGTCAAAGAAGGTACGATTCGACGCCATACTAATGCAATTAAACCAAGTTCAAGCGATGCGAATAAGACGGAAAGGTTGAAGTTTTGTTTGTCCATGTTAGAAAATGAATCTTTGGCTCATGAACCAAAATTCATCAATATGTACAATATTGTACATATTGATGAAAAATGGTTTTATATGACAAAGAAAATGGAAAAATATTATTTACTTCCCGAAGAAGACGTGCCACATCGTACCTGTCAAAGCAAAAACTATATTACGAAGGTTATGTTCTTAGCGGCGATGGCTCGACCTAGATTTGACGAGGAAGGAAATGAGACATTTTCTGGAAAAATAGGAGTGTTTCCTTTTGTGACCCTCCAACCAGCTATAAGACGAAGCAAAAACAGAGATGCTGGAACGTTAGAGCTAAAAGCATCAAACTCCATGAAGAGAGAAGATATAAGAGCATGTTTGATTGAAAAAGTCATTCCGGTAATCCATGAAAAATGGCCAGCTGAAGATCAGGGTAAAACTATTTTCATTCAACAAGACAATGCAAGGACGCATGTTGGGAGTGGTGATAAACAATTTCAAGAAGCTGCGTGCAAAAACGGGTTTAACATACGTCTGATGTGTCAACCAGCAAACTCTCCAGATCTAAACATTTTAGATCTTGGCTTTTTTGCTGCTATCCAGTCACTACAATATCAGACTTGTCCGAAGACTGTCGAAGATCTTGTTCATGCCGTAGAAGAATCATTCAATGAATATCCTACAGAAAGGATAAATTATATTTTCTTGACCCTTCAGACATGCATGAAAGAGATTATGAAAGTGGGAGGAAAAAACACATATAAAATCCCGCATATGAAAAAAGCAACTCTTGATAGAGAAAATCGTCTTCCTCTCCAAATAAGCTGCGATGTTGCACTGGTCCAAAGTGTAATAGAGATGCTAGCATCATCTTCATAAATTCGGGATTCTTGTTGGGGTTTTTTTATTTATTTAGAATTTTGTGGATTTATTTATTTGTGGTTTTTATTTTAAATGGAATAAGAATTGTTTTTGTGTTTATTTTATTATTTGTATTTAAGTAAATTCTTTTCACGTGTTAATGTTAATCAAATATCACTACACTCTTAGATTAAACTAACCAATCCCTATTTCTTTGTTGACAGTCACATATATAACGCCAATATAATATACTGCTCATGTTAGGTTCATAGATTCGTTGCATGTTCTTTAATTTCATTTTAACAAACAAAGTATTGATTGGTTGGAAGAAAATATCAAACTAAAACGATAAATTACTACTAACAATATCTACAAAAAATATTTATCAAAAGTAATCAAAGATGGAATAGATCTTAAATTTAACATGATCATTTTTAAAAAACATCTTCTGTTACTAAAATTCGATAAATATTACTTGTATGAGGAAATGAATAAGAAAAACATTGAAATGTGAAATCATAAATATAGTTTCACAGACTTATTATCATGAAATAACCTGCAGTGATACAATAAGATCACATCTGAATTTAAAAAGAGTGCGGGAAATAAATCTTCAGCATTTCAATTATAACTTCTTCGGTTGCTTTGTCAGGGTGAAGTTCTCCTTCATCATAGAAAAACAATTTATTCAAATCAAAATCACGGCTCACACGGTAACAAATCTTGTAAACTGGTAGATCATCTTCATCTTTGGTCTCTGCTTTTTCTTTGGTTTCTTCATTCTTCATTTTCTTAGTGAAAGTATCGAAAAAAGACAAGTGGATCATATAGTGGAAGATGCTGAGACTTTATAGTTACTAAATTTAGATTATTAAATTTTCAATTGACTGAAAATTGCATGTCTTGTAAAACGTGGATTGCTCTGAAACTTGAAATGATTGACTGGAAAATAATTTTAAAATCAAAGGGTAGATAAAGTAAAAAATGATCAAATGTTACATAGAAGTTTGGAAACGACTATTATTGTGATACAAAACAAAATCCCTAAAACGACTTAAAAAACAAAACGGAGGGAGTAGATGATTAGCTGATTTGTTTGCAGTGAACCCCGATCAACTAGACAGACTAATTAAGGATAATTGCAATAACAAATAACGTCTTACAAATCAGCTATATAAGTATTTTTCTTTCTGCAACAGAGAAATACGGTTGAAGATTAAAATTGTTCTACAAAAGTATATGTGTGTGACATTGAATACTGAAAAATAATCAATATTGGAAATGACGTTTAGGTTCTGAAGGGGGACCAAATCGTGGTGTTCCAAGTATCACTGCTTTTGAGAATATAAACATTAAACATTAAGTGTTTGCTAACTTGACTGAACAATAGCTACCCTTCAATTAAAACATTGGGATCATTGGCCCCAAAGATCCTTTAATTTAGGCGTCACTGCTACCATATGCCCCAAAGCTCTCTCAGGGGGTACAAATGGCAAAAACATAAATAGGTGAGCAAAGTAGAGATGTGTTATTTTTATTAAGCTCCATGATTGTCGTCATTAGGACTTCAAGTTCTCGAATTTGTGGTTCGTATTTGATACTTATACTTGTAAAATACAAATTGCGGCCAATGCAATTATTCACTAGATTTTAGCCAAAGTTTTTTCGCTGTCTTAAATTTTACATATAATTATGTGTATCAATGATGTAATGGTACTATCACGTTCAAGAAAATCGATGTTGTAGCTCAAATGAGGGCTACTGTTATGTATTAAACTGAAATTGGATGCATTGAAGAAAACATTTCAAGATTATGAAACTACTGAAAGTCTTTTTGGTGTTGGAAAACAAAAAAAAAGACGAAAAAGTGTAAGAATTGAGTAGAAACATTGAAGAAGAAAATTAAAGGGTGGACAATATTTTATCATTGTCGAGCACCATGCGATAAATCAGAATCTATGCTATATCACTTTATATATAGTTTTCCTGCACCATTCATATATCATAAGATTTTCGAAGTTGACTTCGGAAGCTCTAGTCGACTAGGTATATTTTATCATCCCATCTTTTAAGGAGGATGCACAAAATTATAAAGTAAAAGTCCATTCATATTTTTCTTGAAAATAGTTTTTTTTTCTCTTTTATGTTCTCTTATATTATTAGATCCAATTCTTTTATGAAAAAGAAATAAATGATAGGTTCATGCATGAGATGTTTTTTTTTTGTTTTGTTAATAGCATGAGATGTTTTGTTACATAATAGGTTCATGAGATGTTAAGCCTCTGATAAGTCAGCTTGACTCTGTGATCTGCTCAGTATGTAGCAAATTTGATTTTCGTGCAATTTTTTGTAGATAGCTACGAAAAATCTGTAACTATGTTCAACAATATTCTTTAAGCGATCCTACATGGATATTTGATACACATGAATATGTTTACCACTAGGTGTACATGCATATGAAAATCCACTAATACGAATATAAGTGGGTAAAATGATAGCTAGTATAAAATTTGAATTGGCCTCTCAAAATGTCGAGTGCAAACAAGCAATCTAAGCAAAATTTCGTTGTACAGTAAAAATTCTATAACCTAATAATTTTGGGATTTTAGTATTTTATTAATTTACAGAGTTATTAATCTCCGAGTGTATGAAATATGTTTCATAAAATTTAAATGTGATTTTAGATATAGTTTTACTGAATCTCATCAAAATATATCAAATGTTAAAAAAATATAAACATGATTCTATTGTGAATATATAACAAACAATATAATGGCTAGTTTGTAATTATATAAAATTTCTATACATATAAATTATTAATTTATAATTTTAATGGAACCATGTATTTACATAGATTTTTTTAAAAATTTATTATCTTATCATTTTATCGATTTGTATCATATTTTGAACTGGTCCAATTCGGAACAAGAAAAAAATATTAAATTATAGTGCTTATTAATTTATAGAGTATGAATTTATAGAGTTTCTACTATATTGTTTTTGTTTCATAATATTAATACTTGGTTTGAAACCTCAAGCATTTTAATAATAATTTTCTACCAGTAAGACCATGATTAACGGGATTGCTTAGGTAGGGTTCTTAATATTATTAGGATTAAAAAAAACAAAAAATTAGCTTAAGTGAGAAAGAACGGTTCTTAATCAAGAGTTATAAGACACAGTTCTTATGTGTTCCTCTTCTGCGACTTCGCTCTCCTTCTTCCGCTACTATCTCAAGAGGTGACCCCTGGTCTCCTTCCTTCTCCTTCTTCCACGATTATCTCCAGTGGTGGAACCCACCTCTTATGCTTTGATCGAATCTGTTTGTTATGGTTTGTATAATCTGTTGTGATTGAGATTCAGAAAGTTTTAATTTTTGTGTCCTTTTGTGGATCTTTTGTGGTTGAGATTCAGTATATAACAAGTAAACATATCGAATTTAGTACTTATTTACTCATCTCTGGTTGAAAGCTTTGATCTTTTTGTGGCTCTGTTTATTTGTTATATACTGATCTCTCGTGGGATTGGTAGACCCTTTTTTCTCTTGTTGAAGAAAGGTCTTGTCTTTGATCTGTGAAGCTACTCGTTTATATTTGATGAATGTTCTCTCTTTGTAATGGTTTCAGTCTTGGTGCTAGATTCCTACTGCTGCTAATGAAAAACACAAAGACTCCAAACCGGTATTATCATAATTGCGTTTGGTTGAGAATTTGAGATTGGTTTGTGTGTGTTGGTTGATTGTTTTTGTTTTAACAGAGTTTGTTCCTTCTCTTCTTCTTCATGATATAGTTTCTGAAATTTAATTTGATGCTTTAAACAGATTCAGGCGGAACGTGGTGTCTATGGCGGCTGAGCTGAAGCAAGTGAAAGACTGTTTAGTTTCTCAAGAACAATTCTTTGTTAACAAAACCCTTTCTAGAAAAGTAAGTCCATTTGTTTATTCTCTGATTGTTTTTTCCTTTGGATTATGTCTTTGTGGAGTCAATTTTGTGTTTATTTGTTTGTAAATGATTTGTTCTCTTTGTTTTTGTTTTTTTTTCTCCAGGAAAAAAAGACAAAAGTTAAAAACATGGAAAGAGAGATATGTAAATTGCATAAGACATTGGAAGACAGAAATTGCCAGCTCGAAGCTTCATCATCTGCTGCTACAAAGGTTTTAACTTTGACATACCCTTTTGTCTTTTGAGATATAATCTATAAACTTAAAAGCTGCCTGGTGTGTGTTCTTTTTACTCCTGGCGTGTGTTCCTTTTACTCCTCTGGTTGCTATTTTGATATTGAGTTACTTTCAAAGATTCTCTAGCTATGTTGGATAACATGAGAAGTTGTTTATTTATGTATTGTAGTGTTGTAAACTACTATTGAAGTTTTTTTTAAGAACCCTTAGTGGAGTTCTACCATTGGAGCACTCAAACTCATTGTCTCTTAACAAAAGTTTTTAAGTGGAATTTATTAGTTAAATATTCATTAAGGTTTTCATGGTTAATCATGCTCTAACATAGCTTACATTTTTTTTGTCAACACGTAGATGACATTTAGATCGTCAAATTCTACGAGTAGGAGTTGCATATATACTATAATTTGTAGGTTTTGTGTGCTGTACGTGACGTGAGAATAGTTGACCCATAACGAAACTGAATTAGAGGAATCATCGCATCACAAAGTACCCACCACAATGAGAAGCTTACATTGAAGGACACATTATGAGTTTTGTTTTCACTAGAAGACACATTGTAAAGATGAGACACTTTGTTGTGACAGCTGTATAAATCTGGACGAAAATAACCTTCCACTTGTGTAAGTAAGAGAATGTTGATTTTAAGCATGTAACCGTAAGGAACCAAATTCTTTTTTGGTTGCAATAAATGAAAAAGTTTTGAAAACAAAGGTAGGTTTCGGAGATTGTTTTCAGGACGTTGGATTAACTTTTAGTAAGAAGATCTAATGGTTGAGAAACTTTCATCCTTAATGGCTGAGAAACTCTCATCCTTCGATATACAAAATTTGATTTTTACTTTTAAATACTTCTTATTGTAGTTTTGATTTTTAATTTTCATATGTAAACTAACCGAGAACTATCATCATAATATAATTTCATATGCTAATTTCTTATTGTCACGGCAAAATATCACTCATGATATCCACAGATCTGTTGTTCACGTATCTCATGTCCACCACTATCCTATCCACTGAATTTCTTGTCCAAGAAACTCATGTCCATCCATCTTCTACACATCGAAACTCATGTTGTTGTTTGCTATCCACAAAGCTGTTGTCCACGTATCTCACGTCCACGACTATCGAAACTCATGTTGTTGTTTGCTATCCACAGAGCTGTTGTCCACGTATCTCACGTCCACGACTATCATATCCACTGATCTCCTATCCATCCATCTTCATACACATCGAAACTCATCTTCTACCAGTCTCCAATCCACGCAACTCCCCTTAACTCATGTTGTTGTTTGCTATCCACAGAGTTGTTGTCCACGTATCTCATGTCCACGACTATCATATCCACCGATCTCCTGTCCACGAAACTCTTGTCCATCCATCTTCATACACATCAAAACTCATCTTCTACCAGTCTCCAATCCATGCAACTACCCTTAACTCATGTTGTTGTTTGCTATCCACAAAGCTGTTGTCCACGTATCTCATGTCTACGACTATCATATCCACCGATCTCCTATCCACAAAACTCTTGTCCATCCATCTTCATACACATCGAAACTCACCTTCTACCAGTCTCCAATCCATGCAACTCACCTTCACCAATCTCTCATCCACCAAATGCCCATCCACAAGACCACAAGATGTCTCCAAATACATCGAAACTCATCTTCTACCAGTCTCCTATCTGTTGCGAAAAGCTTCCCGCTCTCGGGAAGGCGGAGGTCTTTTCCATTCTCTGCAAAATCATTAAAAAAAAGAATGCGATTTTTGTTTTAGGCAGATAAGAAAAATTTGACTTATGTAATTGTTTGTGAAATCAAAAACTAACATTCCCTGCTGAAGATTGAAACCGAAGCAAAGCGGCGGAATCGAACACATGTTGCAACTGATGAATCGGATTCTTGATTAGAGAAGGTTAGGCGATCCAAATTTGGATCGAGAAAGTGGAAACAGAGAGAAAGAGATTGAGATTTTGTTCGTGAGAGGTTACTTTATTTTAGGAAAAAGGAAATTAAATTAATTGTTTTTAAAATAATCTGTTTGTTCTAGTTAGAAAATTCAATGAAACCCACTTTCACTTAGTTGATGGCTAGATTGGACAATTCAACAAGAGAAAGTGCTCTATAAGTCTAATGTGTCTTTATGGGTAATTGGAAACTTGGAATGTGTCTTCTAATGTAATTTTTTCCACCACAATATCCAAACGGCAATAGCGTTAATTAAGGAAGGAGCAAACCTACTTCTATATTACTCTTTCCGTTTCAATATAGATGATGTTTTAGAAAGTTTGTTTTGTTTCAATTTACATGAAGTTTTGAGATTTCAAGGAAATTTTGAAATTTTAAGGTTAATTTTAACTTTATTGGAAACTGTTCAACCAATTAGATTTTACAGTTTTTTTTATAATTGGTTAACTGATTTTAAAATTATATCTTTAAAATATTTTTCTAGAGAAATGTAATTTTCTTAATCTTTGTGCACTATTACAAAACATCAAGTATTATGAAACGGAGGGAGTAATATTTATCTATTTGATTATTAATTCTTTAACGAGCTGGACCACCACCTAGCTTAATGGGTCCCAATATTCATAAGTGGTTCTTATAAATGTGTTCAACAAAATGTATCGGAAGACTATATGTTCAAGTTGCCTCTACTATCGTTATACAAATGTATCATATACCCCATATTCAAAACTAATAATATAGATATGTGACTTGTAGTTGACAAAAATAAGAATTTAATGTGGATTGTTGATTAGCATATGAATTATTTTTGGAGTTAGATGAGTACCAGATTTTTCTATCCAAGTTGGTCTTTCTAACCAAGTGTTTTAAATCATAATGTAGTCATATTTGTGTTAAATATTTTATGTGGTAAAAGTAAAACTATGAAAATGCTACCTTTTTTTGTTTTAAATGGAAATGGTCTTTCCAAAAAATATACAAATTTAAAAATATTAACATTTTCTCAGTAATCCAAAAAACTACTTAAGCTATCCCGAAAATCGTTAAATTCATAATATGCAATTACAAATGTTAAATTGATTAAACGGCCTCACCAAAAAGGCTATCCGGATAGAAAATCTTGTGCACATCCAAGAGTTGGGACTTGGCAGAGGATTTTAAATGCATCTCTCTGTACGTATAGATAATATCACAATATTCTGTCAATGTCCATTGAACTGGCCAATGCAAATCCCCTTCCAAAATAACTTATATTCAAATAAAACTATAGTATTGAATGAAGTTAGTTAGACTTTATTTTCTTGATTGGGACAATACAAATTGTTTTTATTTTTTTTTATTTTTTTTTATTTTTTTTTGACAATACCAAAATTTTATAAATTCATTATTACAAATCGCTCAAAATATTATACATCCCCGTAAAACTATTTACACTGTTTAAAATGGATAATTTTCACCAATTCTCCTATTTTCTAGTACTAATTTGGTATTTGTCTATTTCATTACACGTATTTATTTTGTAATGAGTGTGTACAGTACTGATATGAAGTTAATTAAAATTAGTAGAGTGGTTCAATGTAAATAAAATAAAAGCGAAGTTTGTAGTAGTTTATGTGTTTAGTCTAACTTATTCTCTTGGATCCAAATATCTCGGCATCGACAAAGGAGATCCTTCCAAAGAAAGAAGACGAAACCATCCAGCCCCCTAATATAAATAAATAAAAAAACCGAGAAACAGAGTTTTAAGAAACACACAGCACAAAGCTCAGTTTCTCGTTTTCAAGATTTCAAATTTCGAAATGTTACTCTTGAGATTTTGATCTGTGTTGAGACTTGAGAGATTCGTGATGGGCCTCTGTCATTCGAAACCTCCAAGCTCCGATCGAGTTCCGGCGCAGAATAGTCCTCTTCCAGCGTCAGAATCCGTAAAGCCTAACGGCGACAATGACGGAGATCACTCTGCAGCCAACAATGAGGGGAAGAAATCTCCGTTCTTCCCCTTCTTCAGCCCGAGCCCAGCTCACTCCTTCTTCTCCAAGAAGACTCCGGCGACCAGCGGAAACTCCACGCCGAAGCGATTCTTCAAACGGCCCTTTCCCCCTCCGTCTCCGGCCAAACACATCAGAGCCGTTCTCGCGAGACGCCACGGCTCCGTGAAGACCATCCCGGAAGGCGGCGGCGGCGAATCCGAGGTGGGTTTGGATAAAAGCTTCGGGTTCTCGAAGGGCTTCTCGAGTAAGTACGAGATGGGTGAGGAAGTGGGTCGTGGTCATTTCGGGTACACTTGCGCTGCTAAGTTTAAGAAAGGCGATGCCAAAGGACAGCAAGTCGCTGTTAAGGTTATTCCCAAAGCAAAGGTTTGTTCTTTTTTATTTATTTATTTATTTATTTATTACAGAGATCTGATGATGTTCTCTGTTTGGTATTTGATTGTTTGGGATTTTGTTTGTGTAGATGACTACGGCTATTGCTATTGAAGATGTGAGGAGGGAAGTGAAGATATTGAGAGCTTTGTCTGGTCATAACAACCTTCCTCATTTCTATGATGCCTATGAGGATCATGACAATGTCTATATTGTGATGGAGTAAGCTCTGACTTGATTCCAAAATCAACACTGGAGTGTCTTTTAACAAGTGGTTTGTTGGTTTTAGGCTATGTGAAGGAGGAGAGCTTTTGGATAGAATACTCTCTAGGTAAATGGATGATGGTACACTTGAGAAGTAAGATTGGGATCATTTTGTATTGAACTTGGGGGTGTGGTTTATGTGCAGGGGTGGGAAGTACACAGAGGAGGATGCAAAGACTGTTATGATTCAGATATTGAATGTGGTTGCCTTTTGTCATCTCCAAGGTGTTGTCCACCGTGATCTCAAACCCGAGGTGATTGATTAAAATGCTCTTTACTTCCTTCCACTTATACTTTTCATCTTCATTGAAGTTTACTTAAACTGTTTGGATCAGAACTTCCTTTATACCTCAAAAGAAGACACCTCTCAACTCAAGGCAATAGATTTTGGCTTGTCAGATTACGTGAGACCAGGTGAAAAAAAGTTGTCTTCTACTTAGCCTCCACAATCCAGACGACCAACATTTGTTTATATACTTATGACAATTCCATTTGCAGATGAGAGGCTCAACGACATTGTTGGGAGTGCTTACTACGTAGCACCTGAGGTTCTACATAGATCTTACAGCACAGAAGCTGATATTTGGAGTGTTGGTGTGATTGTCTATATTCTGTTATGTGGAAGCCGACCGTTTTGGGCTAGGACAGAGTCAGGAATCTTCCGTGCTGTTCTAAAAGCAGATCCCACTTTCGACGACACTCCTTGGCCTTTGTTATCTTCAGAGGCAAGAGATTTTGTGAAGCGGTTGCTAAACAAAGACCCTCGTAGAAGATTAACAGCTGCTCAGGCCTTGAGTAAGTAACTTGCAAAAGTGGCTTGATTGTGAGAAGCTTGTGTAATCATCATTTTACATTTGTTTCAGGTCATCCATGGATAAAGGACTTAAATGACGCCAAGGTTCCATTGGATATTCTTGTTTTCAAACTCATGAGAGCTTATTTAAGATCATCGTCTCTCCGTAAAGCTGCATTAAGGGTGAGTTTCTGTTTGTTAACTTAAATGGTTGCTTCTCTTTTTTCTTTTTTGTGCTTACCATTCACCATCTTTCTTGCAGGCTTTGTCAAAAACACTTACGGTTGATGAACTGTTTTATCTGAGGGAGCAGTTTGCTTTGCTAGAACCTAGCAAGAACGGAACAATAAGTCTAGAAAACATCAAATCTGTAAGCTTTATCTATCTTCCATCTGTGTTTTTAGTTTATTATCATGACTCTGGCTCAAACTCTCCCTCCTTGTTAGGCTCTGATGAAAATGGCAACAGACGCAATGAAGGATTCACGTATACCTGAATTCTTAGCACAAGTAAGATGATCCTTTAACTGAACAACTTTAACGTTTGAAATCACACGATTATTGAACTGCATCTTTTGGACTGTCTGCAGCTGAGTGCTCTTCAATATAGAAGAATGGACTTTGAAGAGTTTTGTGCAGCGGCATTGAGTGTTCATCAGCTAGAAGCTCTTGATAGATGGGAACAACACGCTCGTTGTGCTTATGAGCTTTTCGAGAAGGAAGGAAACAGACCCATCATGATAGATGAACTCGCTTCGGTCCGTTCCTTTTATTACAAAAATGTAGAAGTAGAGCTTTGAAAATGTTCTTATTAACTCATCGGTTGAACTTGTTTTCAGGAACTTGGTCTTGGTCCTTCTGTACCGGTCCATGCAGTGCTTCACGACTGGCTTAGACATACCGATGGAAAGCTTAGTTTTCTGGGGTTTGTGAAATTGTTACATGGTGTGTCTAACCGCACTATCAAAGCTCATTAGATGGCTGTTCTAGAAAGTTCCGCAATATGTATGAGATCTGTCTTAGATCTCTTCTCTCCCAAGAGCTTTAGACCAAATTGGGTTTTAATATGGCTTTGTCTTTTGTGATGAAAGCTGAGAAGAAACGAAGAGAATGTAGCTAAAAAGAGGTGTGTGTGTTAGTTTATAGAAGATGGGGATAGTTTCTAAATTTGGTAACTTATGATGATTGTTGATGTTTCTGACCTGACTTCTAGATTTGGATCTTGATACGAATCTTATTCTCCTATTGTTTTTCTCTTTTTTTTTTTTAAAAAAAAGAAGAAAACTGGTCTTAACTCTGTCTTGAAAAGCATCCAAACTAGTTTAGTTTCTCCGGTCTACCAAAATTAGGGATCTAAATAATTTAGTAAGGATTTTAACAAAATATAAATTTATATAAATTTAATGATCTTTGTTTTAGTAAATTATTTTTTTGAGTCATAAGCTAATGTTTCATTTGTCTATGACCAACTACCAAATGAACTACCTATAAAAATAGTCCAATTAGTAAAATATCTCCTGTTAGTTGCTACCGATGATGAACATATACAAAAAGTTAATTGGAATTTGCATTCCCGACAAAACTAATCTGCATAGAATTGCATGTTTTGGAATTGCTCCATTTGAACCAAACTGAAGAAGCCTATATGTCTTCTCCAGAGAGAAGCTTTGACACTTAATACCTCCAAAGCTCCAACCATCCAATTTTTAAGAGTCTTTCGATAGATCCCACAAGAGTTTGGAACTTGAATAGTAGTCAAATAAACATGAAGATTATAGGCCGGTTCTGATTTTGGAGAGGGAAGAGTCTAGTCCTCAATTCCACTTGTGCATAAATTTACATAGAAACAGTAAATCAAGTAAAATGATACAACTTTTGGTGATAAATATCACATAACTGTTAAAAAAAATTATTTTTAGTATACATGAAATTTTAGAGGTTATAGATCATTTAGTAAAAGTTCTAATTTTTTTTTTCACAATTTGGATCTAAATTCTTAAATTTTTTGAGGTTATAAATCAATGTTTCACTTGCCTAGATCTAAGACCCAGTCATATTTACTTATAAGGCATATTAATAGTTTAAGTTTATGTAACAAATTTGTAATCTCATTTTAATATAAAGGAAATGACGTTGAAATCTGTTATTTACTTAAAATAAATATCCATATCTTGTTATTTGCTGTACATTAACATTAAATAAAAATTATATAGAGAGAAAATAACGATGAGGGTGTTTTTTGTTTACAGAAACAGAATTCATTTAAAAAAGGATCCAACTGTAATTACGACAGACAAGCGGATCCAGTTGAAGAGTCTTTGTCGGGGCTCCGACAGTCTTTAAAGTTTTACTAAAAATATCCCCAAAAAAATTCAAAAGCCGTTTGCTTTTTTGAAAGTTCCATGGCGGATGAGAAGGAGATCATCGATATTTGTAGCTCCGATGAGGAAGACGAAGAAAACGATATAAATGGCGAGACCAGTGAAGAAGACGAGGGAGAAGAAGATGATGATGATGATGAAGAAGAAGATGATGATCGGAGCTTGAGGTATTAATTTGTATATTTCCGATGTAATCGTAGTTTTTTGATAGATTCTGGATTAATTTGAAACAGTGGAGATGATAGCGAATGGAGTGAAGATGACTCCACGGATTCAAATTCAGACTTCGATGATGACGAAGATGAAGATGACGACGAAGATGATGAGGAAGATGATGAAGACTCTCTTGTAGATAAAGTCACTCGCCTGCTCAAGGGTTTATCTATTTAGGGTTTATGAATCTTGATTGCTATCAGTGTCTCGTTGAACTTGTATGGACTTATTATTAAATATTATAAATGTAACGATTGATTAATGAGTTCGTTTCTTTAGATTACTCATATAATAACTCTCAAGTCTTAGTTTTTTGTGAGTTTTGTAGCATAATCTTGAATTTGAAGTAATCAAAGCGTCTACGATTAGATTAGATAAGCTGAACAAAACCAGTTTGTATTGAAAGTAATTTTTGAGCATTGCAGCCATTTAACTTTGCTCTAGCTATGTTGTTCTTTCTTATCTATGTTGTTTGTTGCATTGTCCTAAGAGAAATTGTTTGCATCTATGCCTGCGGTCAGGGGTAGCCTTGGGTTAAATGCCACCAAGTAGGTGGTTGATTGGCCTTAGCTAGGCTTCATCAGAGAGTTGTCACTTCTTTAGTGTACTATTTGTGTGGCCTCCTTCAGGCAATACAAAGAACACAGTGTTAGCTCAATTCATGTGTAGTCAAAGAACTCTCTGTGTCTTGTTAATCAAAACTTATTATTACTCTTTTTTTGTATATCTCTATATTCATAATCTTTTGATGATTGTCATTCAACGTTTTACTCTTTTGTGAAACAAATGGACCCCGAGAAGTTCTTGGACGTGACAATACTTAAAGGACGATACTTTAAAGGGTGTCCATATTTTGATTTGTAATCAATCAGATTTTGTCCATTCACATGACATGTCGGATCCGTTCTTGTGTCCTAAATTTAAACACGGAGTCATTTGTACCCTTTTGAACTTAAACGCCACAACTGAAGATCAAACCTTACCCGACAAGACCAAAAATCATCCCTAAAGTCATGCAAACTAAAAATCCAAAAGTTATGAGATTGATAGATCATTCACACCAATCACAAACCAACCCCTTTTATAACATACTTAATGGACATTCCAAATGCAAGAATATACATATCAAATGATCACACATACTTACCATACCATACGACCAAAATAACATCGGAAAAAATCAGAAACCCGAAGAATCAAATCATATATATATTTTTAAACGAATCAAATCATATTTTAACTACTAGAACCTTGTGTTTGATGGTCGGATATCGAGTTCTTGAGTCCAAGCTCTCCGATCTTGAACGTGAAGGCTCCAGTATGTTTGAGCCAATACATCAGGATCCATTCCCATCACTCCGGAGCTTTCGCCTTCTCCTTCTCCATCTTCGCTTCTAAAGTTGTATGATTGCTCTGCGACCATTCCTCTCTGTGGGATGTTTGTTTCTCTGAAAGTACATTTTCCGGAATTTTATCTTATCCGATGCTATTTGTTTCTTAGATCTTCAAATGCTTAATGTGCCAATTAAAACTTTTGTCTGGTAAAGTCCGATAGTGAAAAGGTTCTTTATATATTAGCGATTCTTAGAATCTTTTGGGTTCGGATCAGAACAATGCCGTTTATGGGTAGGAAAAGTTTAAAACACCTTTCTATACAGATTTTGTGGTTCTAATTTCGTCTTCTATTATTTTCCCTACTTTTGTAGATAATTTGTATTATATATATATATATATATATATATGTATGTATTGTGTAATTAATGACCATATAACTTAAGTACCTTGGAGGTCCAACCACACCGTCGATGATAACATGAGCCACATGAATTCCAAAAGCTTGATATTCTCTTGCTAAGCATTGAGAAAGTGCCCTCAACGCAAATTTCCCACAGCCTATTCCATTTTCAAATATTTCTTTAGTTATTAATATCCATTATTAAAAGCATATTTTCGTTTTAAAGATATTAAAATATTCAAAAGAGAATTACATAGCTCGGAGAAACCAGCAACGCCATTCAATGACGCCGAGCAACCGGTGAAGAGTATAGTTCCTTTCCCTTTCTCCATCATCCCGGGAATAACCTTTTAAATAAAATCAAATGAATTTAAAGCCGTACAACAATACAAATTATCAAGCTACGAATAAAAAACAGTAGAAATTATCTTTACGTCAGATTCTCTTGTTTTTTTTAGTCAACCTTTACAAAAAAATCGAATTGTCGAAATCACTCAATATTACTTATACCCTACAGACTAAAAGCTAAATCACAGAAAATAATAATATTTTATAATAAATTTTACACAACTAGTACCTCAACAAATGATTAAATGTCGTATCAAAAAGTTTGAAATGTGGAAATCACTCACTCCTGGCTAAAGATTACCCACATAAAATAAAAGCAATATTATACACACCTAGTATACATCATAAATTCATAGTTACGACATAAATGATCTTATTCGTTTTAAACAAAATATTGCAAGTCTATTACTCCAATAATAATAACAAGTTTTTTTCCATAAGTGGATAAGTTATAGGCCGAGACACATTATCATAACAAAATCGCCATAAAATACAGAAAATTAGCAATTTAAAGTATTTAATTTAGACAAAGGTATACCTGTTGGGCGCAAAGGAATGCAGCGAAGACAGAGACAGAAAGAGAAGTATGAAAAGATTGGAAAGGAATGTGGGTGAATGAAGTGGGATGGTGACTTGTGTAAGAAGAAGACGAGTGATAAGCATTGTACACCAAAACCTCAACAAACCCTAACGACAACACTCCTTCGAAAGCTTCTCTTACGCTTCTTGGATCAGCACAATCAATTCTTATAGCAAACACTTGCGCTTTCTCTTCTCTCGCTATCTCTTCAGCCACTCGAGATAACCTGCCTGCACAATTCAGCCGACCATATATATCACGAGAATTGGTTGAAGTATTATATTTCTATTTAGCACCGCTCTGTGATTAATATAAGTACATGGGTGTGACTGGTAAAAAGCTGGAGTAAGAATATGAGAGAAGGTATTAAGTGGAATGAAAGAGGTAAGACTTAAATGGACATTTAACATTTACACCAAAAAAGACTTAAATGGACAAAAAAATCTTAACATTAAATAGAAATTAATTAAGTAAATAATTTTTCATTACTGAACAGGATGAAGAATAAAACTCCAACTGTTTCAAGTATTTTTGTCGAATATTCTGAAATTATTTCAATTTAATTAGACAAGTTTTCAGTCAACTTGTTCTAAAGAGCTTAGTTCAGCTAGCATGTTGCAGAAACGGTTAAAGCTTCTTTGCTATGTGTTATTTAATGTATAAGAAGAAAACTTTAGTCTGCTATATGTCGTAGTTACCAATCAATGTAACTCAGAATAAAACTTACACAGTCAATTTTGTTTAATTTTTTTAATATTTGTTAAAAATATAGACTGGTTGCCAACCAATTAAGCCTACAGAAATGTAATGATGTAAAACTCGAAGTCTTGTTAAGCAAATCTGACTTCTTTTCTAACAAAATTTACATTCAAAATATATATTAGAAAACACCTTTGACTTAATTATATCTAATAAGAAAAAAAAATCTAAAATAACTCCTTTTAAAAAGAAAAACTGCCGCAATTTTGGAATATAATAAACAGAGAAGGAAAATTTCGTGGGCGCATTAGAAAAAGGCACATACATATACATTGAATCTCTGCTAGTTTATGTGTGTGCGTATCTGTATGTATGAGTAGAGAGAAATCGATACAAACGAGTAAGAGGACTCAAACCTAGATCGCGGGCGAGAATGGCGACGGTGTAGCCTTCATGTGCGAACTTTCGAGCGACTGAACGGCCTAGCTTTGGACCTACGCCGACCACCGCCGCTATGCCTTTGCTGCCGGAGCTCGAACTTCCTACGTTTCTCATCATCAGTCCTTTATGATATGATCACTTTCCTTTCCTCACCTTCTCTCTTTGTAGTTTACTTTTCTCTCAGTTGTGGATAAAAATATAATTCTTATACTTGTTTACGCAGGCTTCCCCCTTAACCTAGGCCAATCTCTTGGCTCTCTTACTTTCTCTATTTAATAAGACTGGGTTGACTGTTATGAGAGAAAGAATTATTCTTGTGGACTAGATAAAATTTGGTGGCTGTATATATAAGCCTTTCTTTTTCATTTTTATCATAAAGTTTCCATCTACTTCAATAAAATAATAATAAATCGAGATTTGCCAAGATCTAAAATTTATATCTAGATAGGTATATATACTTTTATTAATATACGTATATATATCTTTACTTATTTAATAGGCTGCATATAAATATATGTGTTTCTAGGTGAAACATGGTCTCTCGTGTATATTGTAGTTCTTAGACAAAGACACATGTCATGCCGGTCCTCGGATTTTGGGAGTCCATGACAATATTTTATGTAAAATTTTGTTTTTATTAGTTTAGGAGTTTAAAAATTATTTTTTGAAGGCTTATGTCTATGTAATTCTTTTCAAGAATTTTGGAGACCTGTTGCAAGTGTTTCACATAACATTGCTAGGGCCGGCCCTGGTCATGTGGTAGAATTTTTGGCGATTGGTTGTTACACTCGAAAGATGTTTCGAAAAGACTAAGGTAGGAGGTGGAATTTGTAAATTAAGGGTTAAATTGAGTTCACTAAATAAAATGTGAGAATCCAATGTTCTCCATATAAATATGTGTGTTCTAGGTAAAACATGGCCTTCAATGTATATTGTGGTTCTTAGACAAAGAGACCTGTCATGTGGAAGAAGTTGTGGCAATTGGTTCTTGTTAGACTCAAAAGATGTTTCGAAAAGACTAAGGAGGTTTTGAAAATTAAGTGGTTGAGGACTCATCTATTGGCCAAGACTATGGATCAAGTTTTACTGTACGTATTCTGAAAATTCATCTGCATTCGTTTATGTGATCGTTATAAACATATCTTGGACTAATTTGAGCATATGATTAACTGGATTATAAAATACGAAATATAGACAAATTCTCTGTGATTTACTAACCGATGTTAAAACTTGATTTAGTTTTATCATAGTATTGTGATATATTAAGTTATCACATAATCACATAGTATATATGTTTTTTTATATACTCTATTGGGTGATCCGGTCAGCCTCACGAAGAACACACTTAGTGTTACATAGTGGATTGATTATCACATTGTCTGATCTTAGTTTGGAATGTCTTCCGACTAATGCCAGAAGTGGACAGATCGTCTGTTACAGCCTATCATGGTAACCATTTGGACCGGAATCTAATCAACAAAGTATTGATAATTTATTTTACAAGAAAAATCGAATCAATAACTGATGTGGGTACACACAAGCTCCAAGCGAACATATATATGCATATGTTATATATGCTTTTTAAAACTATTTTTTATATATAATTTATTATTTCAATAAAATGATAATGATTTATTTAATAGTTTGAAGCCAGTTGCTTTTCCTTTACGGAGAATATTATTATTTCTCTTTTGATTTTGTATATAAAATTTGGCTTTTATTTTTGTCTTGCAAGTTGGAGATTTGTTGCCCCCTATCCTCTTCTGTCTACAGCTCATCAGCATATCAAGTGTTTTTGCCTCTATCATTAGCTCGGGTAGTCCCTAGTAACCCTGTCTCTTTCCTTATGACATACAAAATTACAAGTATAACATATGCATGTATCTTTCCTTATTTCACCGAAGTTTCTAGATAGACATATACTTTTAGATTAGTCATATACAATATGTACGTATTTTGAACACTACAAGAAAACAGCAAGGATACTGAGGGAAAAAATCGTCGGAATTTCTTCTTTCCTCGGAAATCCCTCGGAATTTTCCGACGAAATTCCGAGGAAACAAATTTCCGAGAAAACTACGAGGATCACTTGTTTGTCGGAAATCTCCTCGGAATATACCGAGGGAGAACTTCGTCGGGATATTTCCTCGGAAGTTCATCGATCGATGCGTTTTTGGACATATATCCATCGATCGATCGGAATATACCGAAGGACATGTTCCTCGGTATATACCGAGGGACATGTCCCTCAGAATATTCCGAAGAACATGTCCCTCGGTATATTCCGAGGAACGGGTTCCGAAGAACATGTCCCTCGGTATATGGTCCCTCGGTATATTCTGAGGAAAGGTGTCCCTCGGTATATTCTGAACGTTTTTTTATAAACAGATCGATCGATGGATTTATGTCCAAAAACGCATCGATCGATCGAGTAAAAAATATAATTAATTTCCTCGGAATGTAAAAAATATTATTTTTTTTTTAAAAATAAAAATTTTGAAATTTAAATTCGAAAATATAAAATTAAAATTAAAATTGAAATCATATTAATTAATATTCAAAGTTTCACAAATAAAAATAAAACATTCCGAGTTTTTGGAAAAAAAAAAAACTACGGGTCTGGCACGTCCGGGAACACCTCGTTCGGGTACATACTCTGCATCATCTCCATCATTTGCTGGTTCAGCCTCCTCTGTGCCTGATAGCCCGCCTGTTGAGCCGCCATCTGGGTCTCCAACAAAGATATGCGATCATCCTTGTCCTTCTGAGCCGTAAGTACTTCTGGATCAACAAAGGGCGGTGGTGCAGAAGAAGGAGGAACCGACCGGGTGCGACGACCCAAACCGACCAAACGTCCCTTCTTCTTTGGAACCGACTGAATAGAAAATAGCCAAATTTACAAATTTAAACCAAGAAATAAATGAATTGAACTTAAAAAAAAAGAACTTACGGATTCAACGATTTCGTTGATTCGAAACTGGGACAAGTTGGTCGAAGCCGTCGAAGCGTCATCCTCGGTTTGAAGCTGAGACACTTTGTCTACCACCTGAGTTTGGACCAGGTCGACCACGTCCCTCACAAGACCGTCATCAATCTGGCCGGTCTTCTTGTTGGTATACGCCCTCCTCATTAGGGCGAGATCATCAACCGGCTCGCCATCATTTTCTTCCGCCTTGAAAAAAAACATAAATTAAAGAAACATTAGAAATTAGAAGAAATGCACAATAAATTAAAATTCTGAAACTCAAATAATTGAAGAAAAAGCGGTTGAACTTACCATGCGATCTCCCAGAGTGGCAATAGATTGAGCACCCAAGTTATGCTTGTAGATGCCCTTCCCTTTACGGTCGCTCCTGCGGTTGGTGGAGTTGGTGGAAGAAGTTTCTTTCGTCTCTTCCTTATCCCAATGCGCACACAACTCCTTCCAGACCGTGTCGTTCATCGACTTTGGGACCTTTTAATAAAAAAAAAAGAAAATAGTTTAATAAATTAAAAAATAGTTTAATAAATTAAAAAATTGTTTAATAAATTAAATCGAACCTTATTGATTTCCCACTTCTTCTTCCACTCGTGGATCTGCTTCCCATAGTTGTCCATAACTTTATGGACGAAGTGGTGATAGATAAAGAGCGTCTCATCGGAATTCCAGTTGAACTCTTGCTGAAAAAAAAACACAATTAGTAGAAAATTTATATTAAAGATTAAAAATATAAGTAAAAAATTAGAATACTTACCGCAAACTGACGAAACCACAGAACCTGCTTGTCGGTAGGGAAGTGAGTGAAAGTCGGATGTCCCCTGTCGAGGGCCGAGTACATCATACGGTTGATCCATGCGCTGATCCCGTTCCCGGATCGGTTGAACCTAATAAAAAGAACAAACGGTTAATAATGAATCCAAATTTAAAGAAAAAAAAATGTTTAATTACCATGTTTGACCCCGTCCATGTGGATACGGAGTGAGATACGGAAGATGGTCACGACCGGGCTGTTGAACCAACTCCGCAACACTCATCACTCCCGGAGGACCCGGAGGAACAGGAGCAGATGCAGCAGCGGGAGCGAGAGGAGCAGGAGCGGGTGCAGCAGAGGGAGATGTATGGTTGGAGCTGTGGGGCAAAGGAGAATCCTGAAAATGGCTGGAATCCCGAGACTGGCTCCCCGTACCACCACGACCACGACGCTGTCGAGGCCGGGTCTGATCATCATGAGACCTGTAAATTAAAAAAATATATTTAATAAATACAGAAATATATAAATTAATTTTTTTTTAAAAAAAAATCCCAAATAATTTAATCACAAAAAAAGATTTATAGATATTAAAAATATTTAATAAATATATAAAAATAGTTCTAATAAACAAAAAATAGTTTTAATAAATAAAAAATAGTTCTAATAAAGAAAAAATAGTTTTAATAAATAAAAATAGTAATAAAAAATAGTTTTAATAATATATATAATATATATATATATATATATATATATATATTAAAAATATTTTAAATCCCAAATAATAGTTTTTAATCACAAAAAAAGTTTTATAGATATTAAAAATGTTTTGTAAAATCCAAAAATTCGAATTTATATACAAAAAAGATTTTGTAAAATCCAAAAAATCGAATTTATATAGAAAAATCGTTTTGTAAAATACAAAAATCGATTTTATATACAAAAATCGATTTTATAAATACAAAAAAAAATTAAAAAAATTCTAAATCAATTCAACAAAACAAATTATTCAACCAAATCACAATTCTAAACCTATTATACAACCAAATCACAATCCTAACCAATCACCCTAACAAAAATCTATCAAAACTACACAAAAACCTAACAAATAGAAACTAAGAGAGTGGGATAGGGTCCTTACATGATTTGTGTAAGAGAAGGGAGAGATCGCCGGAGATATCGTCGGATTTCAGGGGGAAATCGCCGGAGAGAAGAGAGGAGTCGCGCAGAGGAAGAAGAGAGAAATGGGGAAGAAGAAGGGGCTCGTGGTTATAAAACCTAGGGTCCGACGGACATTATCCGTCGGAATTCCGTCGGAATTCTAATTTCAATTTTCGCGAAATATTTGCCCGGTAAAATGAAAATATTCCGAGGAAATTCCGACGGATATATTCCGAGGAAATATCGAGGAACTAGTGTTTGGGGTTTCAAAACATCAATTTTTTCGCCGTATTTCATTTCTTATACAATTGTAATGCATACCATTGAGGATTCTTTGTATAGATGAGCATAAACCATGAAATAACAAATTTCAAAACCAATTGAAAGTATTCCCTTTACCGTTCATTAAAAGGTATAAGTGTTTCTCTTATGTTGTGGGATTTCGTTCATACAATCGGAAAAGTGTTAATTATACGGTAAGGAACAAATTTTTGACTTCATAATGAACGTAAGACACTTAATAAGGGTTATATAGGTGTTATTCAAACCGCAAAACGTTGTTTTCGGTTTAAAAACCCTATTTTCTCGGAATTTCCTCGGATTATTCCGAGGGAATTCCGAGGAAACCCTCTTCTTCCTCGGAATTCCGTCGGAATATTCCGAGGAAATTCCGAGGAACTAGTGTTTGGGGTTTCAATACGTCAATTTTTTTTTTATAAACGGATCGATCGATGTATATATATCCAAAAACGCATCGATCGATCACTAAGATGGACCAAAGCGTAACAATGTGATCGATCGATTAGATTATCCCATCGATTGATCGAGAATCTCAACGTTCCTCGGAATGTCCTCGGAAAATCTCGTACGTTTTTTTATAAACGGATCGATCGATGTATATATATCCAAAAACGCATCGATCGATCACTAAGATGGACCAAAAGCGTAACAATGTGATCGATCGATTAGATTATCCCATCGATCGATCGAGAATCTCAACCGTTCCTCGGAATGTCCTCGGAAAATCTCGTACGTTTTTTTATAAACGGATCGATCGATGTATATATATCCAAAAACGCATCGATCGATCACTAAGATGGACCAAAGCGTAACAATGTGATCGATCAATTAGATTATCCCATCGATCGATCCGTATTTGTACAAAAACGCATCGATCGATGCGTGTGCGGGAAACATAATTATAAGGCAAAACCCGAACTTTTTGGATCAAAACCTTAGAACTCTCATCCCCTCCGATTTCCCCTATAATTCGACCCCCCCTTTTTCTCTCTCTATAATCATCCGATTTGAACAATTTTGGGCTCTATTCCCCTTGATTTTTCGAGCTCTACCTGATTCCTACACTCGTTTTCACCCTAAGACAGGTATACTCCGCGAATCTCCACATTCTGAAATCGTGTTCTTGAGCAATTTTTTGGGTTTTGTGAATTTCTTATTTCCGTGTTGATTCCTTGATCATATATGCATGAAACAGATGTTTAAACATGGAATAGAACACAATTGTCTGTGATCAACGAGTTTGGAACAGGATTTGAGATGATTTAGGGATTGAGAATTTTTTTCAATTTGGTTTTTTTTATCACAACTCGATTTCGCCTTTCATTTTCATGTTGATTTGAGTTCTTAATTGATTATAACCATGTTGAGAGCAATGATTCTATTTTGTAGAGAATGAAGCGCACGAAAACATCAGCAAAGAAGAACACACAAGAAGAGGGTTCGTCTCAGCGAGAGAAGCAAAGGCCAAAGAAGTGGGATAAGTCTGATACCACCCACTACAACAACATGAAGAAGGTAGCCGTTCCGGCTACACAACTAGCATGTCCTGAGACGATGACAATATTGGGAATCAAATCAGACATTGAAGGGCTGTTCCAGAACATGGGTCTAGGCCAACTATGCAACCTCAACGAACCCACTTATCCGGAGTTGGTACGCCAGTTCATAGCATCCGCATACGTCAGCCATCCCGATGATAGCCATCAGGAAGGTTTTCTGGCATTCGTAGTGCAGAAAGTATACTTTGAGGTATCTTTCACAGACCTCTGCGGACTATTTGGATTGAGTGCAGGGGAGAGGACATCTGGTCTTTATTGGACTTCAGAGCTGTTGAACTTCTGGGAAACGATTGGCACAGGGGTTTATAGATCTTCTCAGGCAAAGGAGTCACTTATCCGGAGCCCAGTACTGAGATATGCCACACGCCTCATTGGCTCATTGCTATACGGGACAACCACAGCCGCATCAGTCACGCAATGGGAGTTGTGCCTCCTGTACCAAGGTGTGAGGCATTTGCTACCGGCATTTGGAAACTCTACATTCCCACCTGCTACTGCCTTCAACATGGGAGCGGTGCTGGCCGCAAACTTAGCAGGATACAAGGGGAAAGTAACCAAATCCAAGAGCAGTGCATGTGGATTTGGTGCAGTGATTACTCGGATCCTTACACATGTGGGTGTAGACTGCGAGAACCATCAGGTAGCACTGGACAGATCGAACAACATTGCTTGGAACTACCTGGATGTCATTTCTCTAGTAAGTAAGGAGTTCATAGCTGGTCCCCACTCGAGGATCGATCGGGATGGTCCTTACGTCTACGTATTCCAGGACCGAGCGAAGAAAACACTCTACTGCCACCTGCCTCAGATCGGCCTGACTGCTCTACTTTCAGAGGCTGCAGTTGAGTTCCTACCCCCTGCTACCGCACTAGTAGACAAGCCATCCTTCTTCACGCCAAAATATCAGACCAAAGGCAAGGCCGTGGTTGATGAAGAAGGAGAAGATGAGGCTGCACAAGCCATTCCAGATGATTCACAACCCCATCAGCTACTCCCATCAGACTCCAGCCAGTACAAGCTGCAAGAGCTTCCACCGAACGCCACTTCGCGCCAGCAACAACATTGGAGAGATCAGAGCATAAAGACAAACAACGACATGCTACACAAGATCTGGGCTGCCATTTCACGTATCAGGCCGTGTCGTTGCCAAAAGGATGATGTAGTTCATCGGGACAACTCTCCATCCAGCTCTGGTTCGGGTTCGAGTGGTACACACAGGGTAAGAAAGAGGTCCAAGAGACCCAAAGATGCAGGAACATCTGGAGCAGGAGACGAGGAGTAGGAGCTATCACCGGCCAGTATTGCCATTTGATTTCCGACCGCGCTATTTTATTTTCTTTTCTATTCTAACGTTTTATGGTCTTATTTTCTGTTAATTTTGAACTTAGTTTTTTTTTTTTTTTTCTTAATTATGAGTTCGTATTTCTTTTACATGGTTTCTTCGTTTTATTTGGTTGTGTTTTGAGTAGTTTTTAATTCGTATTCAGCTTTGCCTTGCTAGATAAACCAAATAACTAATATCCGAGGAAAGAGGTTATATCAAGTGTTCCTCGGAATTTCCTCGGTATTTCTTAAAAAAAAAAAAAATCAATGGTAGTCTGTTTCCGAGTCATCATCACCAGATGAATCTGAATCTGGATCTTGGTGAAACTCTCCAATCACTGGTTCATCCTCTACGTGAACGACGGCTTCCTCTCCAAAGTCGGTTAAATCGACTACAAGGCCAACTCCAGCTAAATCTTCTGCTGCACTTAAGTTGCCGGATGTGCTTGGTTGTAGTGGGTCTTCCAGCTCAGAACTTCCCTGAACTCGGCCTCTCGGGTTGAGTCTTGTAACAGTAACCCATGGATCATCTCTGTTCCTTACCCGGGGGTACTTGATATAACAAACCTGTAACATTTAGAAAAATTATAAATTAATACACATGATGATGAATCATTCTGAATAATTAACATTTAATTACCTGATCGGCCTGAGAAGCAAGAATGAAAGGATCATAATATTGCAGCTTTCGCCTCGAATTTACTGATGTAACACCAAATGCATCTGTTCTCACACCTCGATCTGGAGTGTTGTCGTGCCAATCACAATAGAAAACAGTACAGCGCAATCCAACCATGCCCAAATACTTGATTTCCAAAATCTCATGTATGTGTCCGTAGTATACATCATCTCCTGATGCAGAACAAACGCCAGCATCATAAGTCGTACTCGAACGTCTCCTCTTCTGAGTTGTGAATGCATATCCTCGAGTACAAAATCTCGGATATGACTTCACAACAAAGTTTGGTCCAACGACCATCTCACGTATCCAATCGTCAAATGTTTCACCTCTGGCCAAACCAGCAGACACCTATTAATAGCACATATATATATGTTATATCAATAAATGTGAATTAGTATAAATATGTGATAAAATATATTTTAATTTGTTTAAAGCACTCACATAAGTAAACATCCATCCAGTAAATTCTCTCTGCTTCATTTCTTCTAGTTCGTCCTCTGTGGCGTATCTATACTCGAACCGCTTTTCTGCCATGAAAATCCTGTATATGATGACAATAATGTAATTAATTAAGATTTAAATTTCAACTTGTTAAAATAAAAATTTGTAAGCTCATTTATTTACCTCTCATATTGAAGAACGTCTTCGCAGTTGGTGAGCAAATATGTTTGCAAATGACTGCGCTCCTGCTCAGTAAGTCGACGGTCCTTTGGTTTTCCGCTAAGTCGTCCAACGTCTGTGAAAATGTCTGGAACCGTAACATGATATGTTGCCCGTTCGCCTCTATCATCATGCCGAGCAGGTCTTCTGTTTTTGGTCTGAACTTCTGCTGGAAAGTAGTACTCGGCAAAGTTTGAAGTTTCTTCATTGATCATCTGTGCGACTATAGAACCTTCCACCCTACTTAAATTTTTCACCATCTTCTTCAAATGGAACATATACCGCTCATACAGATACATCCATCTATACTGCACAGGACCACCAAGTTCCAATTCTCTTGCCAGGTGAATAACAAGATGCTCCATAACATCAAAAAATGAGGGAGGAAATATCTTCTCAAGGTTGCACTGAATCACGGCTATGTTAGTCTTCAAATTTTCAATACCTTCAAGAGTCACTGATCTCGTGCATAAATCGCGGAAGAAACCACTTATCCCTGCAATTGCTTCATGAACATTTCGTGGTAATAGTTCCTTGAAGGCGAACGGAAGGAGGCGCTGCATCATTACATGGCAATCGTGGCTTTTCAAGCCAGTAAACTTTCCTTCCTTTCTGTCGATACAGTTACGCAAATTTGATGCGTAACCGTCTGGAAATTCCACATCGTTTGAAATCCAATCAAAGAACGCATCTTTTCCCTCTGCATCAAGTCGGTATATGGGAAAAGGAGCCCTACCATTCTCATCAACATGAAGTTCTGAACGAGCACATATATCGACTAAATCCAGTCTTGACTTCAAATTATCCTTTGTTTTACCTTGAACATTAAGGATCGTGTTCATGAGATTGTCAAAAAAGTTCTTCTCAATATGCATGACATCTAAATTATGCCTTAGCAGATGATCCTCCCAGTATGGCAGATCCCAGAAAATACTTTTTTTGTGCCAGTTATGTAGTTCTCCAACAGCATCTACCGGAAAACGCTCATGTCCACCGACGTCTGGCGTCCTTTCTGCACCAAAATCTCTTAGTTGTATCTTCAAATCTTTCCCACAAATTTCCGGAGGTGGACTGTCAAACACCCTCTTGTTCTTCGTAAACAAATTCCTACTCCTACGATATGGATGATCAGGTGGTAGGAATCTCCTGTGACAGTCAAACCAACACGTTTTCCTTCCGTGTTTTAGTTGGAAAGCATCAGTGTTATCTTGACAATATGGACATGATAGCCTTCCATGCGTTGTCCATCCAGACAACATACCATATGCTGGAAAATCACTTATTGTCCACATTAGTACTGCCCGCATTTGAAAGTTTTCTTTACACGAAACATCGTATGTTTCAGCACCTTGAGCCCATAGTTGTTGCAACTCATATATTAGTGGCTGAAGAAACACATCAAGTGATCTCTTAGGATGCTCTGGTCCGGGAACGAGAATCGAGAGAAACAAAAACTCTCGTCGCAAGCACAAGTTTGGGGGTAGGTTGTATGGTGTAAGAATGACGGGCCATAGAGAATACTGTCTTCCACTCTTGCCAAACGGACTGAAACCATCAGTACATAATCCAAGGTAGACATTTCTTCTCTCATACGCAAAGTCGGGATACTTTGATTGGAAATGCTTCCACGCTTTTGCATCTGAAGGATGTCTGATCTCACCATCTGTTGAGTGCTCCGCATGCCATCTCATTGGTTGCGCTGTGCGTTCAGACAGATACAACCTCTGCAACCTTTCCGTCAAAGGTAAATACCACATCCTTTTATATGGCACTGGAACTCTTCCACTCGTATCTTTATAACGAGGCTTTCCACAAAATTTGCATGTAACCCGCTGTTCATCCGCCCTCCAATAAATCATGCAGTTGTCGCTGCATACATCTATTACCTGATACGATAAACCAAGACCAGCTACGAGTTTCTGAACCTCGTAGTATGAACCAGGAGCTACATTATCCTCGGGTAGAATACCTTTTACAAAATCAGCAATCGCATCCACACAGTCTTCAGCCAAATTATAATCTGTTTTAATGCCCATCAATCTTGTAGCAGATGATAAAGCTGAATGACCATCTCTGCAACCTTCGTACAATGGTTGCTTTCCAGCATCCAACATATCATAAAATCTCCTAGCTTCTGCATTGGGTAAATCTTCCCCTCTAAAATGATCATTTACCATCTGCTCAGTACCTACACCATAATCTACATCCGTTCTAATTGGTTCTTCTAATCTAACCGCTGGCTGAGGTTCGCTAGTACTACCATGTTCATAATCAGTTTCCCCATGATGATACCAAATTTTGTAACTTCGTGTAAACCCACTCAAATATAGATGAGTCCAAACATCCCACTCTTTAATAACCTTTCTATTTTTACAATTAGAGCAAGGACATCTTAACATACCTGTTTTTGCTTCCGGTTGTCGGTGAACTAACCCCATGAATTCGGTTATACCTCGTTGGTATTCTTCCGTAAGCAATCTCGTGTTCGGATCCAAATGAGGTCGATCGATCCAAGAACGAAAATAATTTGAAGAAGACATATTTTTTATGAATCAAATTCGTGTGTAAATAGAGTAATAGGGAGGATGAAGATATGAAGTGAATGAAGAGGAAGAGGAGTGCTTGTATTTATAGTTTAAATCCTGCCGACAGACCGAGGAAATTCCGACGGAATTCCGACGGAAAAGGCTAGTTCGTCGGAATTTCCTCGGAATTTTGTAAAATCCCCCAACGGCTCTCCAACGGCTATAATATTTCCTCGGAATTCATCGGTTTTTTCCGAGGAACACATTTTTCCTCGGAATTTCCTCGGAATATTCCGACGGATTGATATTTCCTCGGAATTCCGTCGGTATATTCCGAGGAAATTCCGAGGAAGCCCAATTTTGTGTTTCCTCGGAATTTCCGTGTTTCCTCGGAAATTCCTCGGGATATTCCGAGGATTTCATTTTCCGTTGGAATGTCCGTTAGAATACCGCTGTTTTCTTATAGTGGAATACTATGTACGTACATGATTAGTAACCTTTTTTACTTTTAAGTTCATACTAGGTGATTAATTATATACTTTTATAATGGAATACCAATATCATTACTTTTATGATATACTCAGACTAGTTCTGCAAGATACTGATCATACTTTAGACTTATCAAAGATTCTCCTCCGACCGATTTTTTCATCACATTAAATGTATTGGATAGGGTTGTGAGTGTGAATTGTGAAAGATGAAGATTTTCTTGATATATTCTTGCAGATGTGTGGGAGATAAAGTGGTGTGTGGGGGGGGGGGGGGGGGGGGGGGGGGGGGGCGGAGAATGAAAAATGGCAACAAGAAACGAACAAATACAAAAATATATATAAAGCTCCTAATACGGGACCAGAAATGGGGAAGTGAGTACTCCATATCTTCTGAATCTTTCACCCATCCTGTTTCAAGATTTAATGCTCTTGATTTGATCACCTTAGTGTGAAACTGATACATATACAAATACACAGGAGCGGACCCAGGTAAGATTTGGATGTGGCATGTGCCTCATGCTGATTTTTCAATAATTAGTCTACAATTTATGTAAATATCTCTCTTCTAATTATGTTTTATGTTGTATGTGTAGAAGCCAGAAACCGGATCAAAAGAAACGATATAATATAAACAATGTTAAGGAAAATATATGAACGATTCAAAACCGTAACGAAAATGAAACCATCGAGTCGAGACAAATCTCTTTCCTTAACTCTTAATATTCGCCCCGTTAGTACGACGGATCTGTACGAATAGGAGTCCCAGGATAAAATCATGATAGGTTATCACGCGGCACTCGTGAAGAACCTCTAACGAACTAATATTTTTACGAAACACTCTCTAGACTTACGCTATAGGATTTGCTGATTTTGGTTGTGAGAAAACGTTATCAGAAATGAAGGAGGAGACGAGTTTATAAAGAGGATAAGACGAGCCACTTTCCGTAACTGATGCAGCACGTGTGCACGTTGGCGGAAATCTCGTGAGAATCTCGGAGGCGAGGCGTTACGAAACTTTCTCCGCAAGATCTTTCTCGTTTAAGCTTATCGTCAAGAAGAGAGACATCGTGTTGTTTTTAAACGAACTACGTGTTGTTTAAAATAAAATGTATGCCATTTTTTCGGGAATTAAATGGCAAAACGTTGAGCTTAACTTGGTCCAAAAAGAATATTCTTATTGGGCCGGAGACCCTCAACCAAGACCCAAGACCCAAGCCCAAGACCCAAGCCCAAGCCCACGCCCACGCCCACGCCGAGCCGAGCCGGCCGGACGGCGGCGGCGGCGGCGCGCGTGGAGTGCCTTCCTCTCTCTCCAAGTCGTTTGAGTAATGATAATACAATAGCATATATATATTACTCAGACTTGTTGATGTTGTCCAATGTGGGACAAACATCATTTTCTCATTTCTTTGACAATTATTTGGCCTGTGACCCATGTCATTTTTGTTCATAATTTACTAAAGGCCATTGGGCTTTTAGTTAATCCAACAATCCCCCACATGAATAGAAATGACTCTAAACATATGCAGACTAAATGCAGACTCGAAAGACTCTAAAAACCTATACTTATTCTAATCCTGACTAGACTAGACAGACTTATCGAGAGTGTTTGCGAAAATTCACTGTGTTTGAGTTGGTGGCATTTTTAAGCCTTGAACCACTCATAGTTAATATCTGTCGGGTTTACTTTACCAGAAGGTGAACATGATGTCTTGAACCAACCGGTGTTTTATGTAGACCGAGACAACAAGCATAACACAGCTTCATTTTCTCGTAGAACTTAGTTCTCTATTGTGTTCATTGTGGCCCTGAACTATTCCTGGTTTTCATGAGTGAACTTAGAGAATATAGCCTTACATTCATTCTCCTAGAAACGGCCCCATTTCACACTTATTAGGTGATTGACCATGAAAGTATTGAGGAATACTCCGCTTAAGAAGCTATGGAATCATTAAAAGCTTATGCTTATCCTTCTCACATTCTTTAGCACTTTATCATCTTAGGAGCTGGGAAGATACAACTTTGTCTCAAGTGCTTTCGTTAGATTCTGTTTGATTTTGTTTTCCCTTTGAACCTACGTCTTGGGATCTCTAGTCATGATAGGTAGGGTTGCAATCAAGCATCCTCATTCGTTATAGGATTTAAACTCATTCCTTTTGATGATTTAGCAACAACATCTCGTGGCAAACCTTTAGTAAATGGATCTGCTAGGTTATCAGCCGATTTGATGTAATCTATTGTGATTACAACAGTTGAGATAAGTTGTCTAATGGTTTTATGTTGTCTTCTGATGTGACGAGATTTACCATTGTAGAGATTACTCTCAGCCCGAGCTATAGCTGATTGACTATCACAATGTATGCGTATAGCTGGCACATGTTTCTCCCACATAGGAATATCTTCCAAAAAATTTCTAAGCCATTCAGCTTCTTCTGCTGCTTTGTCTAAGGCTATGAACTCGGATTCCATGGTTGATCTGGCTAACACTGTTTGTTTGGTAGATTTCCATGATATTGCTGCTCCTCCTAGTGTAATGACATATCCACTCGTGGATTTTGAGTTTTTAGAATTTGATATCCAGTTAGCATCACTGTATCCTTCTAAAACTGCTGGTTCTTTACCATAGTGAAGCCCAAAATCTTTGGTGTAGCGCAAGTAATTGAGTCCCCTCGTTATAGCTTTCCAGTGTGTATGACCTGGATCACTTGTATATCGACTAAGTACGTTTACTGCATGCGCTAGATCTGGTCTAGTACAATTGGTCAAGTACATGAGACTTCCGATCACACGTGCATACTCGTTTTGTGAAACCGCTTCACCTGAATTCTTTGTCAAGTGCATTTGAGGATCTAACGGAGTTTTTGCCGTACTATTAGAGTAATTTTTAAACCTCTCTAATATTGTTTGAGCATAATGAGATTGGGTTAAGATAATTCCGTTTGAATTTCTTGTGACTTTAACCCCGAGAATTACATCCGCTAATCCCAAGTCTTTCATCTCAAATGTCTCTTTGAGCATATTTTTTGTTTGATTGATAATGTCTTTATTGCTTCCAATAATGAGCATATCATCTACATATAGACATAGCAAAACATACGCATTTTTTGTAGTTTTGTAGTATATGCATTTGTCACATTCATTTATTTTGAAACCATTTGACATCATTGTATTGTCAAATTTTTGATGCCATTGTTTAGGAGCTTGCTTAAGTCCATAAAGTGACTTTACAAGTCGACATACTTTGTCTTCCTGTTCGGGAACGACAAAACCTTCAGGTTGTTTCATGTAAATTTCCTCTTCTAAATCACCATTTAGAAAAGCGGTTTTTACATCCATTTGATGGATTTCTAGGTCTCTTAAGGCTGCGATTGCTATCATCAATCTTATTGATGTTATTCTCGTTACTGGAGAATATGTATCAAAATAGTCCAAACCTTCCTTTTGTCGGAATCCTTGAACTACAAGCCTAGATTTGTATTTTCCACTAGGTTTTCGTGTCATTATCCATTTATTTCCTAATGCTTTGCATCCAGGTGGTAAATCTGTTATGTACCATGTATAATTTTGCATGATAGAATCAAATTCACTCCTGACACCTTCGTTCCAAAATGGAGCTTCAGGTGAAGCCATGGCTTCTGCCAAAGTTTTTGGAACATTTTCTACTAAAAATGCCTTTAGAAATCTTCACCAAAAGATTTTTCCTTTCGAGCTCTTTTGCTTCTTCGAGGTTCATCTTTTTCTTCATTTTCTGAAATATCATTTGTAGAAATCTCGACGTTTGTCTCAGTTTCTGAGTTTTTGACATTGTCTCTTTCTTCTCGAGTTCGTTTTGAACCTTGTTTTTCCTTATATGAAAAAATATTTTCGAAGAAAGATGCATTTCTTGATTCCATGACTGTATTTTCATGAATGTCTGATATTGCAGATTTATGTACCAGAAATCGATAAACATTACTGTTATGTGCATATCCGATGAAAATGCAATCCACTGTTTTAGGTCTAATAGTGACCTTTTTTGGTGGCGGTACCGCAACTTTTGCCAAACACCCCCACACTTTGAGGTATTTATACGAAGGTAAATTACCTTTCCATAATTCATATGGAGTTTTGCCAGTTACTTTGTGTGGAATTTTGTTGAGGATATAATTAGTGGTAAGCAACGCTTCCCCCCACATGTTCTGAGGTAACCCAGATTCCTGCAACATTGCATTCATCATCTCTTTTAGAGTTTGATTCTTGCGTTCAGCAACTCCATTAGATTCTGGTGAGTAAGGAGCTGTAGTTTGATGGATTATTCCATGTTCTTTACAGAATGCATTGAATGGATCATCATACTCGCCTCTTCTGTCGCTTCTAACTACTTTAATAGTTGTTTTAAGCTGATTTTCGACCTCGAGTTTAAATTCTTTAATTTTTTCTAAAGTTTCGTCTTTGCTATGTAATAAATATACATAACAATATTTTGTGCAGTCATCTATGAAGGTCACAAAGTACTTTTTTCCACCTCTAGTTTGTATGTATTTTAAATCACATAAATCGGTGTGAATTAAATCTAGAGGTTTATTAGTTCTTTCAACACGAGGTGATGGCGTTTTTGTGAGCTTAGCCTGTATGCATACTTCACATTTTTGTTTACTTGTTTTGCATTTAGGAATTAGATTTAAATTCATTAATCTTTGTATAGATTTGTAGTTTACATGACCTAATCTTTCATGCCATATATTAAAAGACTCAACCAAATAAGCAACTGGCTCTTTCTTATTCATTGAAACTTTTGGAGCTACAACTTTCGGAAGGACTGTCATTACATTCAACTTGACAAGTCCACCCTTAACATACCCCTTTCCCAAATACATCCCATTCTTCCTAATCACGAGCTTGTCCGCCTCAAAACTTATGGCGAATCCATTCTTGCTGAGCAAGGTTCCCGAGACCAGGTTCTTCCTCATGTCAGGCAAATGCTTCACATTCGTCAGAGTAACCTCACGTCCAGATGTCATCTTCAAAATCACATTGCCGCGTCCTTCAATCTTGGAGACTGCAGTGTTTCCCATCCTGAGCTTCTCCTGAGTCTCGCTTTTCTGATAAGTGCTGAACATCGCCCTATCGGTGCAAATATGGGTGGTTGCACCAGTGTCATACCACCATTCCTTGGGGTTGTTGCTTTCAACCATGTTGGCTTCAGTCACCACAGCAACGAGATCCTCCTCAGTGAGATTTGCCTGAGCCTTCTCATCTTTGATCTTTTTACGACACTCAACAATCTTGTTCCCCACTTTGTGGCAGTAGTGACATTTCCACTTGAACTTCTCCATATTCACATTGATCTCAATGCCTTTGTTCTTGAAGTTTTTTCCAGAAGCCTTCAGGGCTGCAGCAGTTTTGGAAGGCTTGGCAGGAGAATTGGCGTGTGCCTTTCCTTTGCCTTTGTGCTCAGCCATGTTGACATTGTGCTCCTTAGCAGTGATCTTGTCAACAGTTTGGTTTCTGGATTCCATCTGAAGCCTCATGATGAGCTCCTCGAGCCCCATCTTCTTCTTCTTGTGCTTCAAGTAGTTCTTGAAATCCGCATAGCTTGGAGGAAGCTTTTCAATGAAGCTGAGAGTTGTGAATATCTCACAGATGGACATTCCTTCAGCAGCGATTTCATGGTAAATGAGCTGAAACGCTTCCACCTGATCCTTGATGGGTTTTTAATCCACCATTTTGAAGTCATGGAACTTTGCAACCACATACTTCTGGCAGCGTCCTCACCTCTGTACTTCTTATCCAGGGATCTCCACAGCTCTTTCGCAGTGGGAATCTCACAGTAGACTCGGTACAATGGATCAATGAGACGACCCAAAATGTAACCTTTGTAGATGAAGTCGGAATGCACCCATATGTCAACAGTTGCAAGACTGTGAACATCTTCAATTCCGTACAGAATCAGGGGCTTGTCCTCCTGGATGAACTTGTCCAGCTTCATCGTTGTCAGGAAGAACATCATCTTCTTCTGCCACGTTTTGAAGCCTTTTCCATCAAACTTGTCTGGCATCAGTCCTTGAGTGAACACACTAGGGACAGCCGGAGGAGTTTGAACTGCCACCGGACCACTTGCGGTTGCTGAAACTGATCCAGTCTGATAAAGACCAGCACCGAATAGGCTACGTCGAGTGGTTTCATCAGCAGCATTTCCCGCAGGGAGGATAGTGCTTGTTGTTGCTGCAGCGGTTGACGCTGTGATGTTTCCAACGGTTGTCACAGTTGCATCAGTGGCTGCAATGTTGAGTGGAGTTGTTGTGACATCAATGGGGGGTGTTGTTATCGTTCGTCATTTTTCTGTTGAGAAAACATGAAGATGGATTAGTATTCCAATCAACAAATAACATATTATTTTTAAGCAAAAATAATAGTCTAAAATCGATTTTCATTTTTGGTGTTTGAACCAAATCATATCGATATAAGTCTCGAGAAAAACGTTTTGCAAACTCGCTTAAAAGCGTTCGCAGAAATCGTTTTGTATAGATTTGGAATATTTCACAAACTCGCTTAAGAAAGCGGTTATAGAAACGATTCATGTAAATAACATTTTGATAATGTATCAAAAACGTTTCGCAATAATGTTAGAAAGCAATCCGCAAAGCGGTATGAAACAAATAAGAAATATTTCGCGAAGGGGCTATAAAGCAAATCGCAAACTCGTTTTCAAAAGAACATAGAAACGTTTCGCGGATAAGCATATAGCAAATCGCAAACATCGTTTGAATGAAACTATAACAGGTTTGTATGAATCGTATATGAATAAACGTTTTTTGGTAGTGCTACAGAGCAAAACGCAAACCGTTTATGAGATAAATTACAAACGTTTCGCTGAAGTGCTAGAAAGCAAATCGCAAACACGGTTTCAAAACCCGTTTTTATAGATCGTTCTTTAATCCGATCAAACGCTTTAGACAGAAAGCGAAATAAGAGTTAAGATTGTAGAAGCCGGAAAACCGGATCAAAAGAAATGATATAATATAAACGATGTTAAGGAAAATATATAAACGATTGAAAACCGTAACGAAAATGAAACCATGGAGTCGAGACGAATCTCTTTCCTTAACTCTTAATATTCGCTCCGTTAGTGCGACGGATCTGTACGAATAGGAGTCACATGATAAAACCATGATAGGTTATCACGCGGCACTCGTGAAGAACCTCTAACGAACTAGTATTTCTACGAAACACTCTCTAGACTTACGCTATAGGATTTGCTGGTTTTGATTGTGAAAAAAACGTTATCAGAAATGAAGGAGGAGACGAATTTATAAAGAGGAGAAGACGAGCCACTTTCCGTAACTGATGCAGCACGTGCGCACGTTGGCGGAAATCTCGCGAGAGTCTCGAAGGTGAGGCGTTACGAAACTTTCTCCGCAAGATCTTTCTCGTTTAAGCTTATCGTCAAGAAGACAGACAGCGTGTTGTTTTTAAACGAACTGTTGGTTTTAAACGAACTACGTGTTGTTTAAAATAAAATGCATGCCCTTTTTCGGGAATTAAATGGCAAAATGTTGAGCTTAACTTGGTCCAAAAATAATATTCTTATTGGGCCGGAGGCCCTCCACCAAGACCCAAGACCCAAGCCCAAGCCAAGCCCACGCCGAGCCGAGCCAGCCGGACGGCGGCAGCGGCGCGCGCGTGGAGTGCCTTCTTCTCTCTCCAAGCCGTTTGAGTAATGATAATACAAGAACATATATATATTACTCAGACTTGTTGATGTTGTCCAATGTGGGACAAACATCATTTTCTCATTTCTTTGACAATTATTTGGGCTGTGACCCATGTCATTTTTGTTCATAATTTACTAAAGGCCATTGGACTTTTAGTTGATCCAACAGTATGATCCATACTAATTTAGTCTAATTTAATTGTTGGATCCGCCCCTGCGTGTGTGCGCGCGCACACACATATATGTATAATATGTGTCGATAGAAGTATAAACCAGCCCATACCATATATTATATGTCTATTTAAATGGTATCCAATCTACTTTTTGGTTTGGATTTATAGTAAAGTTCTTTTTCTGAACAAACCTTCATTATCATAAAAAAGTCTTACATAGCCTCAGAGGACAAACATGAAAGATTAAAGAGCGCTGCCTTAGCTAAGGTATCAGCCTCAACATTATGCAAACGGTGAACAAAGCGGAAGGAGATAGAATCAAAGAAGGTACATAGCATATGGATGTCATGTAACAAACCTTGAAGCTCGATACACTTGCCACCTGAAGTAAGCAGAGTAATGAGGGTCTTGGAATCCAAGAACATCTTGAGCGAACAGAGTCCAGACGAGACGGCTACAGAAAGAGCAGCTTTAACCGCGAGCGTTTCTGCCGTTAGAGCAGAAGACACATGACGACAGTTTGTTGAATCTTGAAGAGCTAAACCAGTTGGTCGATTAGTGAAAGTCCATCCCATTCCCCCATTACCTCATGACCTCTCGTCCCAAGCTGCATCCACAAAGCAAGATATACCAGGAGTTGCCAAGGAGGTGGAGCAAAACTTACGAGAAGGTTCAGGCCGGTTGATAGGATTTATAGTAAAGTTCATATTAAGAAAGTGAAGCTAAAGTTCATATTAAGAAAGAGAAGCTCAACATCTTAAAATATTTATGAACTCGATCAGTTCATCTCTGTTTTAATGAGAGACGCTGGATCATTAGAGGAAATAAAATGATGAAATATTTACAATATTGCTCTTAATGAAACTTTAACCCGAACCGTCAGATCTTCTCATTATGTTTTAATATTCACCATCGATTTCACTCAACTCTCCTTCTCTTTCATGTATGGGTCCCACATCCTTTTTAGCCACTTTTCTTCTTGTTCATAACACCTTCAACTACACTCAACCACCACAAAAAGTCATTAACTTCAACAAGCAAAGTTCTCTTCTTCAACTCAAAATCCACAAACCTTTTTCTCTGTTTATTAGAGCCCTTCTACAGTTTAGGACACCAGGAAACAACACATCTGCATCCTCCTTGGTTCTACAATGGATTGGTAAGCTAGAATCTCTCTCCTTTTTCTCTCTTTCTCTCTCTCTCTCTCTCTCTCTCTCTCTCTCTCTCTCTCTCTCTCTCTCTCTCTCTCTCTCTCTCTCTCTCTCTCTCTTATTGTTGTTTGTTTCGGTTTAGTCATGTAAAAAGTATGTAAATGCAATGAGTAATATTCTAAGGTTTAATATAAAGTTACTAAAGTATGAAGCATGAAATTGTAGAATAAATTGTTCTTCACGAAGGTACAACTGGTACAACTCATTACACAAAACTCGTTAACAACCGGTTTTACTGGTATAGCTAATGTAGTATTATTGATATTTTTCATACGAAATGTACTAGTCAAGTTGACATCTGATACAAGTGGTCAAACTATATATCAAACCATACTTGTTATACTGGTATAATTGGTACAACTTTTATTTATCAGACAAGTGAAACTGGTACAACAGTTTCTGAAATTTATATATTTCATTGGGTATTCTATATGAAAAAAAAAATCAAATGGCCAAATTGTACGTGTTTAGGGAGGTTCCTTATTATTTTTAATGATTTTTTTTAGCAATTTCTACACCATCACATAAGTTTACATGATATACCTTATACTTTTAAGATTTGTTAACTTGTTTGTCCACATAATTTTTGGAGAACATAGATGAAATATATCTTTACGAAATTGATGATTTCATTGTAACCTGTAAAATGCATGTAAACATAAACAAGTGGTACAAATGATGTTATTGTATTTGTTATGGGATACAACTAATATTTTTCAATTTCACTTCCAAAATACAACTATGCACAAACTGATAAAACTCAAAAACTAGTACAAATATGTATAGTCAGTACAACTAGAAAACTGGTACAACTATTTGTAATTTTATATAGTACTATTTTAAATGTGCATCACATTTTAATTGTTTATCATGTTTTAAACATTTTGGTTGAAACACTAATGTCGAGTAGTTGTACCATTCTTAAATAATATTGTGTAGTTGAACTTGTTGTATTAGTTAGACTAAAATACCTGTAAATTTAAACTAAAAACAACCCTTTCATAAGGAACACAAGTTTCAAAAAGAACATACGTTTTAATAGTTTCAAAAGATATCCCAAAAGAAATAGGTTTAACATTAAAAGAAACATAAGTTTTAATACCAAAAGGAACATAAGTTTTATAAGGAACATAAGTTTTCAAAAGTAACCCCCAAAAGCTATCAATTTGACACGAAAGGAGACTTTTGTTGAATCCTATCAGAACAATAAAAAAAAATTTACAAAATGATTTCAAATTTAATGGTTTACCGTTCTTGGCGCCTCTGTGTCATTCGCTGCGCTGCGGATCTCTGTTGTTAGACCCAATCTCCTCATCGTCTTCTGCAAGAGAAGGACTCTTTGTGGAAAATCCTGAAAGTGAGGTTACTAGATGCATATGATTTTCGGGTTGACTTGGTGATTATGGGGCTCATTAGCGGGCTAAGATGGCAAAACCGTTGATGGTTCCGGGGAAAGACCGTCTTAAGGGTCCAATGGAGATATGGTTTCTTTCTCATCGTTACAAGCCCGTTTGTTTGGACTCGACAAGGACCCTCCCTCCTTCTTTATTTTCTTCGTCACCGGTGAATCACTCTTACTCGTCGCCTACACTCCCTCATTCTTCTTCTTTCCGGTGAATTGCGTTTCTAGAGCCATGGTTGAAGATTTTTCTTGATCCGGATCTACCTTTTTGGCCTCAAGAGCAAAAAGATAAAGATGTTTTTTTCGAAAATAGTATAACTAGTATAATTAGTACAATTTTTAAATAAATAATTATCCAAATAAAATATTATTAAAAGTATAATATTCATGTATTTGATACATGTACATGGGGAAGATTAGACCAACATATCTTATTGGTTCTACGTCATACTCTTTTCTACCATCTTCATACACTGAAAACCAAATAAAGATCACAATAATTAATTGCAAAGTTGAACTACTTATACGCGTTTTACTTGTACCAGTGATACTGTTTATACTCAATCTATATATAATAGTTATATTCGTTTTAGTTGTACTAGTTGTACTAGTAATACCATGTGTTCTTCTTTATCTTGAATCTCGTACGTAAAAGATGAAATTTGATTCTGAATAAGATATAATGTTAAATATGACTATGGGTTGATCGATTTGGGATAAGAAAATTCGTGCATGATTGAAGATTTTTTTTGATTTTGTTTGAAATTGAAAGAATTATTAATGGAGAAAAAAAAGGGAGGAAGAATACTTTGGTTAAAATTGGATTGAATTTCGGGTCTGCATCTGCATCGGATTATGAGTAGAATAGTACTAATGGCATATATTAATAAAATATAATTAAATTAAATTAAATTTAAATACGAAAAAGGCATGGCTCTATTTGAATTTTTTTAGTTCTATTACGGTCCATTTTAGCATTTGTTCCGGATTAGTGCTAAATCTCCGCCTTCGGAAGTTTGTATTAATATTAACCGTCATTATATGACATTTTGATAATAACATAATGGGGATGATTGGTTGGGGCTGTAGATGCTCTGGACAGCCAAAATTTAGTCTACAGCTATATATGTCAACCAATCGAGCTTTGCTTTCCTTAAAAAACTCACAGCAAAAAAATCTCTGCAAAATCAAAATATGGCTGTAGAGAGCTTTATTTCCAGAGCAAAAAATTAGTGCTTTAGAAATTTACAGCAAGGAATTAGCTTGCCCACAGCACTACTCCAAATGATTGGAAACATCCCCAGACAGCTTTGAAGTCCTCGGCCGCAGGAAAGCTCGAGGTTCAAACCACCACCGGAAGCGAGAAACAGAGAGATCCTAAACTTTTTGACCATATTCAGAACGATCTTACAACTCTTTGTCCAAAGAGAAATTGTTCCCTGCCCAACTTGAAAAAATCTGCGACAAACATTTCTCCCCCACTTTAGACTTATCACCTGTCAAACAGTTCTCTAGCTCAGCAGACTGTGACACGAGAACTGACTGAAACGGGCCAAATGATCGTCTCGGAAGACCTGGAATGTTAGGAAGTCCAGGAATCCCCGAAATTTGAGGGATAGGAATGTTTGGTATTGGGATTTGAGGGACGTTTTGTATATCGGGGATTTTTGGAAACCTGTGGATGTTGGGAGTATTAGGGAACGAGGCAGGGGGTGAAGGAGGAGCGTTTGGATCTGAGGTGTAGGAGCAAGCCCAAGCAACCTTAGGGCATGATTAACCTGGTCTTTTAGCCGGGTTCTTAACTTATGATTTGACACTTTTTTTTGTTTTACACTTTTCATGTAAGAGACGATTCTTAGGGCATGATTAATACCGGTCTCTTAGCCGGGGTTCTTAACTCATGATTTAACTTTTTTTTTTTTTTTTACACTTTTCGGCTAAGAAACGGTTCTTAGAGCATGTGCAATGGTGAGACCAACACATGAATCCTTAGCATTTTTTTAATATTTTTTTTTTTGATTTGAATAGTTAAGGATTCTAATCAAAACTGATCGTCCAATTGTGTTCCCGAAGATAGAATCCTTAGAAAAATTATTAATTTTTTTTTAATTGAAATTAAATTTATAGAAATCGCTATTTAAAACCATTCTATAGCAATGATAGCAATGATAAAGTCTGATTAAGTAGTTAGATATTGGGTTCTAATATTACAAATTCATAAGATTACAAGTTCGATAAAATCTGATTAAGTATGTAGATATTGTAAGAATCTGTTTAGACAGCATATATACATATTGGGTGATCCATTTTCAGTTTCCTAAATGAAACGGTAAGGAATATTAAGACAAAGCCATAGAAAAAAGAGACTTAAACCTTGTACTTGCTTGGTTAATAGAGAAACAGAGTATATTACAAGTCGATCAATACAAGGTTGGTGACAATACCATTACAGAGAGGAGAATACTGATGAAAAGGAAACAAAGCAAAAGGAAACAATGCGGAAACATTCTCATATTAAGCAAAACAAAAACTTGAGCGTTTCAATTTCAAACAACAAGGCAATATAAACAAAATCCAATACCAACTGTACAAGATTAAGCCGGAGATCTAACCGGAAATTTCCTAAATCTTGAAAACACACAAACAAAAAAAACAAAAATTAACAGAAAACAAAGAGAGGTTCCGGGATTTACAATTAACAAACCTAGGACAAGTACAATCAATTTCTACCGATTCCATTACAAATTTATGGAGAATAACCATGGGCCAATCAAATTGATAGAGTACGGATAGATACTTTATGAATCTACACTCCAGAGTTTTCGAACAACAGTCGGATCAGATAGTTAATTAATCAAATATTAAGCTAATCGTTAATCGGAAAGTGCTGCAAATACCTTCAAAGATGACGAACGAAACGATTGTCTCTTCTGTGTTTGAGGGCGGATGGATGATGAACACTTGCGCCTACCGAAAGAACGGAGAAAGCAGTAAAGCAAGAGACGTGGTGGGAGATGAAGAGGAAGATTATAAAGGAGCCATGGTGGGAGATGATGGAGCGAGGAGAGATCGAGAGAGAGCGTGGGAGGAGAGATAGAGAGAGACACGTGTGTTAAGGATTGAGTCCTTCCGATCCCTCTTGAAGGATTGATCCCTAGCTAATTAAACCAAAATAATAATATTATATTGAAATAATGCTAAGGATTAACGATAAGGACTCATCTAAAATCACCGTTGCAGCTGCCCTTATATCTATTATTTAAGAGACGGTTCTTAGCTTTTCTTAGTTAAATTCTAAGAAAAGCTAAGAACCGTCTCTTAGCTGAAGCTAAAAACCCGAGTTAAGAGACTGAGGTTAATGGTGGTCTAAGCTTTCTGATCTAGCCAACCACAATGGCAACAACTTCGGTGACTCTAAGACCATCATTAACCCCAGTCTTAACTGGAGTTTTTAGATTCGGGTAAGAGACGGTTTTTAAGTTTTTTTAGATTTTAACTAAAAAAATTAAGAACCGCCTCTTAAATAAAATATATAAATGGATAAAATATATAAATGGAGAGCTACGATAACAATAAGGCTCTTCGTCATGTAAGGCGATGTAAACGAAGAATATATATCAGAGGGAATAAAAGAAAAATGAGTGAGGATGGATCCGATTATATAATATTCGATTATTCACATATATTAAAATAATGTAGTATATATTCACAATGTTGTTACTACAGTTGAATAGAATAAAAATTTGAACGGTTTTTGAAAAGGATGAAAATATATATCGAATATCCTTTCTAAATCATTTGATATGGAGAGATATTGAGTCTATTGACGAAGACGTCATAAATAATCATCAACAGAACCTCGAGTAGTTTTTTTTTTGACAACTAAAAGATCGTCAGGTTAAAAGTTGCTGAAAACTATATATATATATATAGTAAATATCTTTAAGCATTTGAATGAAGGATACTTTTAAGAATATACTAAAGGATATTTTAAACTAAGAGTGTCAACAAATTAAAATTTTAGCAGTTGAACTAAACAATGTGTTGATTCTATTGTTACGTTGCACTACCATCTTTTTAGATAAATATTTATTTTCCTCAGTAAATGAATATCCATACCAAAAGCATATTGTTATACATATAATATAATACAATATTTTATGTTTTTTTTAAAACGCGAAATCAGATTTCAGATTTTTTAGCAAAAACTGCAAGATCCTTCAATAGGTAGTTATCTTTTATTGGTTGCTCTATTCCGGTCTGGTTACCCAAACCACCTCTAGCCTGAGTAATAGAATGACCTTTGTAAAAAAAAAAGTTAAGTTGTACATTAGCACAATCTAACTAAATTAAAGAATTGGAATGAAAATCACGTAAAGAAAACTATATCCAATAATATTTAGCAGATGATAAGACTTTCAAGAAAATGGTAAAAAAAAAATTGAATAATATATATATGCGAATAAAAATGAAAAGAAACATTCAATTCGTGATACATTTTGTGTTCTTAATTAATCTTTCCCCGAATATTGGAATGAAAGAAATATTATCTATCGTTGAATCGGAAGAGATATGATACAACAGTTTTGTTTCCTAAAATCCTTTTTAATTAAGTCCAAAAAGATCTTTCTTCTCACTGCGATTGAATATAGGGAAAATTTGGTAACTACTTTTATCTCTCGTTGTAAACAAAAAACAAGCTAGGAAGACAATAAAAGAAAGCCATGTAATTCATTAATTAAAACGTTGTAACAAAAGAGGCGTCCATAAGATATAGACGACAACAATATTGAATGATTAAACGGAATCAAAGAAGTAAAGAACCATTAAATAAAAATCCCTAACTAAGAAAAGAAGCGAAGAACTAGCTAGAAGGAGACGTGACAAGTGCAACGAACAAGAGGAACAAAGTGAGGATCGTAGAAGTATCCCCAAATGACGTCGTCGCATTCATTTTTCATGTTGACGATAAGGTTGCAACAATACTTACTGACTTTAAACAACCTCGTGTAGAAACTGATCGCCATCTGCCCCCGACAAAACCCAACTTGTCCCATGTTTCTATAACATCTTCCAATGTGTTCCAATGGATACTCATGATGATGATGATGAGGTGGGTTTGATGGCTGGCTAGGAGATGATGACTCATCATCACTTGGAGGCGAAGGAGACGGAGACTTCTTGGGAGTTGGAGGTGGAAGAGATGGTGTTGGCGGCGGTGGAAATGGAGTTTTCTTGGGAGTTGGAGGAGGAAGAGATGGTTTTGGCAGTGGTGGAGATGAAGCTTTCGTTGGAGTCGGAGGAGGAGATAGTGTAGGTGGCGGTGGAGATGGAACTTTGGTTGGAGTCGGAGGAGGAAGAGATGGTGTAGGTGGCGGCGGAGATGGAGCTTTCGTTGGAGTCGGAGGAGGATGAGGAGATGGTTTAGGTAACGGTGGAGATGGAGCTTTCGTTGGAGTTGGAGGTGTAGGAGACGGTGTAGGTGGCAGCGGAGATGGAACTTTCGTTGGAGTCGAAGGAGGAGGAGATGGTGTAGGTGGCGGTGGGGATGGAGCTTTATTGGGAGTTGGAGGTGGAGGAGATGGTGTAGGTGGCGGCGGAGACGTTTTGGGAGTGGGTGGCGAAGGAGACGGAGTAGTTGGTGTTGACGGTGACGGCGTTGTTGGAGTTGACGGAGAAATGGAAATGGAAATGGCAGGAGCAGATCCGTTGCTATGAGTACATCTCCAAACTTTAGAGTCCCCATAGTTAAACTTATGGGAAGTGCTCATAAACATCTGGTTTGTTGAGGCTTCCGACGGATGTGGCCATCCTTGGGTAGGCTTTAGCCCGAATCTCAGGTTCTTGCCGACGGTTGTGGTCGGAAAAGCGACGAGGCAGAGGATAGCTGCTTCCACTAGGACGATGGAGCATTTCATGGTTTTTTTTTGTGAGAAATGGATGCCCGACTATATGGGTTTATATAGAGAAAAGGATTTTAATATATTATTTTAATATTTTTAGGTTAGATATATCTATTCTGTTAAAGATGATCCTATGTATGAAATATTTTGTTATCTCACGCTGATATCCCTTTATTCTCTCTCTTTTTATATACAGTTGCTGCATTGTTCTAAGTAAAGCACGATATGAACTAACGCTTTTAGCAGTGTTTCAAAAAAAAAAAAAGTGTTTCAAAAAAGAACTAACGCTTTTAGTTGTCAAAAGTTGCTAAGCTTAAATCAGAAAGGACATTACATTCGACTCACACGAAATGTTCTTCTATTCCCTAAAGGATGAATCTAAAGTTCTAAACCCCAGAACACGAACTCTAAACCCTCTTTTAATGGTAAAGCTATTACGATAATGTTTAACAGAAAATTCGATAAAGAGAAAAAAATATTTAACATTTTATTTAAGTTCACAAAAACAAGTCCATTAATGCCGTTACGATATGATAGTACTAAACTGAAATAAACAAATTTGAAACGAACTTTCTAGGTAAGTTTTTGTTGTGTGTTATTATTTAATTTTTTATACGTTACTAACTTATTTTCCAAAAAGTGGATTAACGTAACAAACTAAAGAATAATACAACAACAAATTTAGTGTTAGCCTATAACTAAACCCTATTTTTATAATTATCATCTTTTATTTTATATTATAAATCAGAAGTCAATTGACAATCTTTTGAGCGACACGTGTCATATAAAAGATTTATTTTTTGTGTTCTTTTCAAAAAATGTTGATTCGTGTCTGTCATTTCAAAAACAAAAAAATAATTATTGAAAAGTTTTTTTTAGCCAAACCGTTCTTCCACTGTCTCTACTCTGCCATGATCTCCACTTCTTTTCTTTTCCACCTGATCTCCACCGTGACAAAAAAAAAACGAAAACTGTTTGTTTCACGTAAAACTCATAAAACTCTCCCTCCAAAATAAGTCAGTGGAAAAACAAGAACACCAACACCTCAACCTCAAGGTCTAATACAACTATGTACCATACAACTAAATAATATTAGTATCAACTAAATTCAGTATTTTATTTTTATCAAATCCTTATAGTAAAGTATATTTTAATATTAGAACTCACATATTTATATTAAATAATTATTTACTATTTTTTTTTTAACAACAAGACATTCACAGACTCAACTTGACTCTGTAAACCAAACCGGTAACTGCGCATCCATGCGAACGACGGAAGACGATTGTTTCCTAGCACTGCATGCTAAACTATCCGCCCTTATATTCTCCGTCCGAGGTACATGAACGATGAGTTGTAGAAACTTCTTTGTAGGACCTTGATATCTTTCAGATAACTTTCAAATGCTGGCCATTCTTCTGGTTCCGAAACCATCTTCACCAGTTGAGAACAATCTGTTGCAAACATCACCTGAAACTGTCTTAAATTCCTCAAACATTCTATTGCCCAGATCAGCGCCTCCACCTCCGAATGGAGTGGTGAAAGACATGCCCTTACATTCCGTGCCCCTAATAAGCCATCGAAACCCGGTAGGGTACTATACCAGCTCTGTCCTGAAAATAGATCATTATCTTTCTATGAACCATCTATAAAACACCAGTGTCCTGAAGTTACCAATGTGGGTCTGGTCTGTACCTGTAATTCTCGCTTTTGGTCGTTGTTCACCTGTGCCTCAGCCCAAAGTGTAGATTCCAATTCTGCTAATCTGAGGGTTTCCCTTGGGTCGATATCCAGGTTACTGAACACTTTATTATTTCCACATTTCCAAATATACCATAATATCTAAGCAAATTGATAATTATTTACTATTTTAAATCGTTTATTTTAATATTAAAGTATGTTCTAAAATTTATGAACATATATTCTGTACATGTAATTATTTAATTTTATACTTTATAAACCAATTAATAAATGGATTAATTTATTATATATTTATTAATTCGTGTAGTAATTTAATTATGAATATGAGTTATGTATATATAAATTTTATAGAAATGTTATTTCTTATTCTATAAATAAAAAATGAACTAATATTCATTTATAATAATAGTTAATATTAATTACAAATTTTATTATTAAAAATATATTATTAAAATGTGATCTTAGAAAAAGATACTTAAGAATATCTTTTTAGATTTTAGTTTTGAAAATATTTAAATAATGTGTTAGGCTAGTGTATATATATATATATATATATATATATTTATTTATTTAATAATGACTAAGTTAGTTGTAGAAAAATTAGTAGGAAGTTAAATAAATGTAATGGTAAAAATATAACTTTTTGTAAGTAGATATTTTAGTGATTCTTTTTTATACTTTTCAAAATTAAAACATCAAATCCTTGACTCAATAAAATTAATCCATTAAAGATTTTCTTCTTAGGGATATCCTCATAAATTATGCAAATCGTTTATAAATGAAACATATATATATATATATATATATATATCTAAAAGAATAACTGAAATGGGGAAATACTAAATAAAATAAAATTTAGTTAGTTAGGGTGATAAGTTCTAAAATCGTTAGTCAAAAAATAATATAATAAATATAGTTCATATCGTTTTGGATAGGTGAAAAAAATACGCTTACTGAAGGTGAATGTGAATTTTGTAAATTAAATATAGCGTTTAGGGTTATGTTTTAGGGTTTATAGTTATGATTTTATGCTTTAAAGATATAAATTTATAAATTTTGATAAACATAAATGAAACAGTAAACCTTTCTTGAATATTTAAGCAAGTTACAAAACTACATTTATGTAATACAATAGTTGTATACTAATGAATGTTAATGTGTGTAGTAAAAATGGTCTATAGAATACTACAATGTTTATCCACATTTTCAATATATAAACTATTTCATATTCTTAATGAAGATTATAGTATGGAGGAGAAATAATATATGTAAATGAGGTTATAAATCTTTTATATACTAGAACACATGTTACATCACCAACAAATTTCTGACACATGACACTTTATTTACAATTTAAAAAATTTCCAAAATGCAAAAGAAAAATTAAAAAGAAAAACAGTCTCGTGTATTAACTAATTTCTATATATTATTTTTTAATATAAAACTCCTATTATTTTCCCACTACACCCATCATCTCACTGTATTTGTAACCTTTAATCTTTCTCAAGAGAATACTTAACTCATTAAATAACAAAATCAAGGCTAGATTCAAAGTGACCCCAATCTCTGCTTCTTTTTCGGCGGCCACCGCCTCGTGCTTCTTCACCAAAGTAACCCTTATAATCTTCTTATAATCTTTTCTTTTCTTTTGTTCTTTTAGATATTGACAAAACTACATACTGCATGATGAAAAATGCAACGTTAACAAAATAGGTTACTAATACATTTCAAAGTGGACTAAATCAATTATCATTTGCTGGAATCTCTATAATATTATTTGAGAAGTCAGTTTCTTATGCGTCGCGCTCAGCCGCTCAGCCGCTCAGCCGCTCAGCCGCTCAGCCTAACTCTCATTATAGTTGATTACACTGATACACTTAATGAATTAAAAAATATTACATTTAAATACTATTATTGAAGATTTAATTTAGTTTCCTTTTTAAAATTTTCCAAATAACATATATAATAAAAAGAAACATTTATAAAGTTTAAAAAACGAAAATAAATGTATATATAATATGATTTCATTAAAAAAGGAAAGTTCACAAAATAGAAATATTCCATTTAAATATATTTTTAAATAACATAAAATATACTTTTGAAGTAATAAAATATTTCTTTATATCTATATTTTCTTAGATGAAAATATATATTTGCATATGATGTGATTTCATAAAACAACATTCACAAAAATAATCTTGATATTAGAAAAAAAAAATATTATTTATTTTAAAACATAATTTTAAACAATACAAAAATATAAATTTTCAAAGTAATAGAAATAATGTTTTTATATATCTATCTATTTTCTTACATGATTACATCAAAAAATTAAGTAACATAAACTCATATATGTTTAATTGACTAAAATAGTTTATAATTAGTATTATTGAAATATTTTATTTATTTTTCATTCTGTTTCTAAAGACTGCAAAAAAGTTTAAAAAAAATCTTTAGAAAACATAAAAATTAGTCCAAGACATTGATGAACTTGGAGCTAATAGAAGATAAGATCAATCAACTACCTTACTTCCCACACTAAACACTTCTCGATCCGTAGTGTAACTAGCAAATCAAGAGTATAGTTCATACCAGTAGCTCGAACCCTCACCCGAAAGTGGCTCCCAACGGCTTCGACGGAGGCGGCAAGCAACGGTTCCGGTACACCAAAGTAGGAGGACGTCAAGTAACCATACACAAACTATCTCAACAGAAGGCAAACAGAGAATCCCTGACAAAGACCCGATGAAATGAAGAACATAATCATGTCAAGCGCATGCGGTTTTTGGCTCCTCATCCGGCCACGCGACACAAACAGACGATGGCGACATCAAGGGGATTCAAAGAAGTTTCGTCTGAGTTTAGAGAAAGGATTGAAGCACAAGAGGAGACATGAGTCACCTCAATAAGCAGGCACAACTACAGGACTCGACGGCTCTGTTTCTCAGCGGTAGACGTGGCACGTTGGGTCGTCCTCAAAACCCTAATCACCAATGTCCGAAAGTGAGGAGACGAGCCACCAAATCGCTGCTGCTGAACACCATGGCAGTTATCGATTGAACTAGAACAGAGGTCCCTTGAGCGATGGGCCTAGACACCACCGTTTCTCCTAGACGGAGAGGAGAAATTCACTGGGACCTTGATACAAGCTGAAACCCAGAGATACACAGGTACAAGCCATAGACGAGAGAGGTAGGAAGAGGCAGCGACGCACCACCATCCTCACCGGCAGAGGCAAGATCAGATCTGACCCAGATCTGTCCGTATGACAGGGAGAAGCTGAATCGAAGGCTCCTTAGGCTCACCAGCGAACCCTCACCTTGTCGGTTCTCCAGAGAGACAACACACACATGTGTCTTTGATTAGATCCGATGAAACTCGAAAATCCAGAGAACTGAGCAAGAAGGAGAGGGTAGAGAAGGAGAAACTAAGGGGGAAGGCCGGTGGGACAGCAGACGAACGGTGGGGTGACCGGAGGTAGAGGAACCCCCAGTCACCGGAGGAGAAGAGGCTTTGCGGATCTAGGGTTAAGGCGGTTGTGGGGGAGAAACCAGAGGGAGAATTGCTTTTCTCTCCTCTCTCTGATTTTGTTTTTTCTTCTTCTATTCTTACTTTTATTTTTATAGAAATGTGGCGATGTTATTTTTTTTAACTCTTGGTACAACATGTATACATGTTTGTGTCTTTTATATAATGTTACTTAATTCATAGATTCTCATAAAAACTAAAACGACTGTTTTCTTATTTTAATTGTAGTTGTGCAAGATATATCTTTTAGCTTGGTTTGTTTCATTTGTGAAGAATACAAGGCAATCCCTGTTCAGCATGGCTATCCTAAATTTGAACAAAGTCTCCAAAAGGGGGGTTTTTTTTTTCTGAAACACTTTTCAAGGGGTGCGACACGAGGACTTCCCGGGAGGTCACCCATCCTAGTACTATTCTCGCCCAAGCACGCTTAACTGCGAAGTTTTGATAGGATCCGGTGCATTAATGCTGGTATGATCGCACCCCTCCAAAAGGGATAATATTGTAAATTATCATATTAATAAAACCTAGTTTGATGATTTTGGGCTTTATGGACTACATTGAGAAGAAAGACTTGGTTTAAGGTCATTTGAGGTCATTTCTCTTTTAAAATTTGTTGGTCGAATAAAAGCTGGCGGAATTATTTTTTATTTTTAAAAAAAATAAAGAATGACATGTTAATAATTGCTTGAAAATGATTGGTTATAAGAATTCATTACATATGATTGGTTAAATAAATTATGGCCGAATTGTTTTTAATTTTTCTAAGAATTAGGAATGACATTGGTATGTAAAGAACTTGAAAAATCAAGGACATAATTTCACTAGAGATTCTGATTTGATAGTATATATGTTAATAATTGCTTGAACGTGATTGGTTGTAGGAATGACATTGATATGTAAATAACTTGAAAAATCAAGGACATAATTCTTGTCTAACATAACATTTTAAAATTTATATATTATTTTTATGATATATAATTAGTTAACTAAAAGTAAGTAAGTATTAAAGTAATTTAAAATACATGAAAAATCAGAATTAGAATTACCTTTAGTGAAAATTTAGGTCAAATGAATCAGCGTTCGATAACGTAGTGTAATGATTGCAAAAGGTTTTGGATGCATTTGTTTGATTGACCAATTGTGAGTTTTGTGTTAAACACTAAATCAAAAATGTGTGGGAGAGAATGATTTGTGATTTGACAATTATGGAAAATTCAGTTTTTTTCCCATTAATCTTCAGTTTTGTGTTAATCATAAATCATGTCACAAAAATGTTTTTGGAAACTCAGGTTGAAATTTAAAAAATTATCACTAGATCTAAAAATTCTTCTAAGATTATATAATACTAAGACTTTTTATTTCCAAACTATTTAAAGTTGCTTCCTAATATTTATGATTATTATTCAAAATTACAAAGTTATAAACATAATGTTTAGTTTTTATATGATGTTTAAAACCACGAGATCACGGACAACCAGCTAGTAGCGAAGTTTATACTCCACAAGATATGAGCCCGTTGCATTGCAACGGGTTTTGTTTAATAAAAACTATAAAATAATAAATTGTTTTATTATAGTTTTATGATTATTTTTAACACATAAGTTCGAGTTAATATTTGTATTTTATAATCATGGTGCATAGATAAATTGTTATAAACTTTGTACTTAGGATTAGAGAAAATACTATACCTAAACGTTTAAACTAAACACAACTTGAATGAGAAATTGTATGAAAAGTAAAAAAAAAATGAAAGTCAAATACACCAATCGAGTCAATGACAACATTATACATGTTCTTATGTATTAATTTAATATTTTATTAAATAATTCTTGTAAAATTTTCTTTTGCTAGGATTTTTTTTTTAAAAAAAAAAGAAAAGAAAAATTATTCTCATATAACCTATTACAATTATTTTAACTGTAGAATTTCAGAAAAAATAAATTGCTATCAAATAATTATTTTTAGTTATTAATATTATTTTTTAAAATTACTATTTTTACAATTCGTACCAATACTAATTTTACACTTCTTTTGTTGATTAAATAATTTTTAGTATAATGTTCCTCATCAAAATACTCTCTTAAAAATATTATCAAATAAATTTTTACAATTCTCTTTAGGTTAGGACTTAAAAATATGATACAATTTTTTTTGTTTAGAATTTTTTTTATAAAAAAGGAAAACAACTATCAAATATCCTTTTACTGTTTTAAGGATTTTAGAAAAAGAAATTAATATTAGATAATATTTTACAATTCTATTTTGTCAATGATTTAGAAAAATAAAATTTCTATCAAATAATTATTTCCAGTTAATATTAACTATTTTTAAAAGTTGCCATTCTCAAAATTCGCTTTTTTTCAATATCACTAATATTTTAAAAAAATTTCTTGTTAATTAAATAATTTTTACTATCATGTTTATCATTAATTGTTTTAAGTACAATATACTATTAAATAAAGTTTTACAATTCTCTCTCATCAGAATGTTTTTTAAAAAGAAAAAATAATTCATTGGTTAAGATTATATATTTTTATTTATAAATCTCTTTTATTTAAGATTTTAGGAAAAGAAGAAGTTATTTTCACATAATTACAATTTTTATTGACACATTCACAATCTAATTTTTTAATTGGCACATGTCACAATCATATAAGGTGAAATATTTGAACTTAATTTTGGTTTATATTTTTTTAACACAAAATTATTAAAAAGTAAAGTTTTGTTAATTATAAGGAAAATAATATTTTTCTTACATTTTTATTTTATTTAGACTTTTCAAAAGGAAATTAATTATTTTATAATTAGTTTTTCTTATATATTTTATACAATTATTTTATAATTAGTTTTTCTTTTAGATTTTTATACAACTATTTTATTTTTAATATAAAATTCTGTTTATTATTTATATATTTTGTCTTATACATCAAAACACATATTCACACATACTCATGTACAACAACAACATCAAAATTAAAAATTATGTTAGCATCATAAGATGTAACTAGATTTTGATCTGCGCGCCCACGCGGGTGTATTTTTTAAAAAAATATGATGCTATTTGTTTTTATGTCACTATTTAGGGTTGGAAACAAAACTCGAATTCGAATAAGCGAACCGATCCCAATCCTAATAAGTAGTACCAAATCCGAACCAAAATTGATTAAATATCTGAATTATTTAAAATTTTGGTATTTGAAGAACTGAAACCTAATTAGATCCGAACCGAAATATTTTGGGTATCCAAAATAGATTTATATACTGATATATATTAATTATTTTTAGATTTAATATATATAAAAACATCCAAAATATATATAATACTTTTAAGTTCGTTTAAGTACTTGAAAATATATACAAATAATGAAACATAAATATCTAAAATAGTTAAAATATACTCAAAACTCTAAAAATACTTAAATAATTATTAATATCTATCCAAATATTTAAACCAAACCAATTTATATGTTAAGTTAGGTACTCTGACATATGTTATTCAAATTTATATGTAATATATTTTATTACTTACAGATTTTTGTAAAATTAAAGCATACAATAATTTTTAAATTTTTTAAAATAATTTAAATTGGTTATCCAAATCCGTATCGAATCTTCAAAGATCTGAACCGAACACGAAATCCCAAACAGACCCGAAAACGAACCCAAACGCCCACCCCTAATCACTATTATATATCCTCTATGTGTCATCTTATGTTACAAAAATATGTATTATCATATAATTAATCGTATAATTAATAATATTTTATACGTACAATCATATAAATAGTCACATATATTATATTTTTAAATTTCAATGTGAAATATAAAAACAATAATTTAAGTTGGTGTTTGAAATTGGGCTTTGTATTGTATTTTTCTTATATATATTGAAAACATTTTTATAATGGTTATTGGAAAATATGTTAGTAAAAATCAAATTTTGAATATATGTATATTTTTGAATGAATTTTTGATATAAATCAATTTTAAATTATTATTTTGATTTGAATATGTATATCAAGTAACATAAGCCCGTTATTTTTTAATACTAGAAGGGTGCCCGCGCTTCGCGCAGGATATTGTTTTATTGCGGTTAGATATGATTTTTTGGATGATGTAATTAAGTGGTCAGTCTTATTTGTAAAGAGAATTATTTGATGTTTTATTGTGTTATGTAGTATTAGGCAATATGTTAATATATTATGTGTTTGTTTTTCAATAATGCGTTGTTGTGTGTATAATAGTACTTGTATGGTGAAGTGAGCTTCTAATGTAAATTATATTGAATTTTAATAACTTTGCATTTAGGCATTTGTTAATTTTAAGATTGATGGTTTTAGCGTCAGAATTGTATTTTAATTTGTCGCATTTTTGAACATTACTCTTTTAAAATGTTTTTTGCCCACTCTCCATATTTTGACCTTGAACCGTCCCCATCTATGTAATTCGTTTACCTCTCCGGTATGCGGTGCTTCTTGCCATCACTGAGAAAAGACTCACCTTTGTGTTCTTGTTTTTCCTCACATTCATCTCTTGTGATATTATCTGGTATTTGTTATAGATCATGCTTAGGAATTTTCAATTGTGCGGTTGTTTTTCATTGTCTTGTAGGTTGTTTTGGTCAATATTGGTCCTCTTCTTTTTTAGATTTTGGCTAATTTTAGGAACTACATCTCGTTGGGTTGGGTCAGAGTTCAGTTGTCTTTGATGTTGTCTTCCTCTCGTTGACTTGCCGTCGATAGTCTTTGCTCGTCTTGGTTTTCAAGATCTGGTTTTTGGTGATCTGACTTTTATGCTCTTTTTCATAGCTCGAGGATGGCTCCACGGTTTGATGATTTTGTTTCGTCTCCTTTTCTATCTTTGTTCTCTCATCTTGTTGCACCTTTCATTGCTGCTCGCTTCTCTGGTGGCTCTTTTTTCGCCGTATTTGCTACTTCAGGTTTGGATAGTGTTTTCTTCTGTGTATGCTTTGTGTGCTTGGAAGGTTATTTCTAGTCTAAATTTTGAGCTCTTGTTTTTTGGTGGTAGGCTTCCATTCTCCCTCCCTCAGGTTGTTTCTTTTCTTCTCTTGCTTTCCTTTGGTCTCTTCTATTTAGAGCTTTGTGGTTCTTCTCTGGCATGAACGTCTTGTATGTGCTTGTTTAGTTTGTGAGGTGCTTCTTACCTTTTAGCTGGTGGTTGTGATTCCGGTGCTTGAGGCATGTGTCTTCTTGTTTCGTGGTGACTCTGGTCTCCTGATGATTATTCTTTCTTTGACCTTTTTGGGGTTCTTTGGTTTTTTGGGTTGGTGCTTGATCACGCTCCTTTGAACTCGGAGGAATGCTTTGTCTTATGTTTTACTCCCTCTGTTCCAAAATAGATGATGTTTTAGAAATGTTATGATGTTTCAAAATAGATGATGTTTTGATATTTTATATTAATTTAAATTTTATTGAAAACTGTGTGGCCAGTGATGTTTTATATTTATTTTTAAGGATTGGATGAATTAATTTTGATTTATATTTTTAATGTTTTTTTTAGAAAAAAAGTGTATACCTTAATTCTTGTGCCTACACTCAAAACATCAAATATTTTGGAACAGAATGAATATCCTTTTATCTTTTCTAACATCTGCTTGTTCTGTCCATGATATTATTGGTAAGATGAGGTAAGTTAGTTTTCTTTGTTGATCTTTTTCCAGCTCTAAACTTTTATTGAGTTAGTGTTACTATAATATATGGCTTTTTTCTTTTGGTTGTGGAAGTTGTAGGTTTAGATTATGTGTTGTATTCTAGTTTTTTCTTATTAGTTTGGTTATTTGTGGAAGTTGTAGGGCAGTTCTGAGCGAAGTGACCTATCTTATCACATCGGTGACACTCAACCTTTGATGTGTCTCTCTCTTGCCTATAATATCCGTTTTGTTGATATCCAAATCTACCACGGCCTCTTCCTCGATATCCATACCGACCGCCTCTTCCCGAATCATGCCTCTCCTGTTGTGATTGGGAGTCTGCATACATAAGTTTATCTTGGTTTTGCTCGTCATGCTTCTCTTCTTCCTCATCATGAATCATCTCCTCATAAAATATTAGAAAATAGTAAAATAACAAAAATAATAGAAAATATTTAAAATTATTTATTTATTTTATTTATTTATTTTTTATTCATCTTGAATTTTATTGACCAATAAAATAAATTATCAAATTTTATACAAAGATGGTTAATATTAAAAGAGTAAATAGTGCATAATTAGAAAGTATTTCGCTAAATTGCAATAATCTATAAGAAAAATGACTTAAAATGTAAAAAAAAAATATGAAAGACACATGTCATCAAACCTCCTTGCCACTTGTCATAAGAAGAAAAAAAACTAACTTTATATATAAAGATAATGTAATGAACTTCCAATGTTTTTAAGGGAAATTGTCAAAAATATCATTTTCAAAGTACCACTTTTGATGTTTACACTAATCACTTTTACCCTCATCTTTAATGAAGGGTAAAAGACATTTATAACCTTTTAATTACACTTGACTAAAAAAACATATGGTTAACTAATTTAAACTTAAAACATCAACTCTAAACCCTTAATCATCAACTCTAAACCCTAAACCATGAAACATCAACTCTAAACCCTAAACCCCGAAACATCAACTCTAAACCTTAAACCCTAAAACTTCAAATCTAAATCCTAAAACTTCAAATCTAAATCCTAAAACATCAACTCTATTTTGTTAATGTTTTATGGGTTGTAAATATTTATAATTTCTTTCACTGTCATTTTTAGTCCAAATACAATAAATCTTGAATTTCAAATCCAAGTTTTCTAATTTGATTATTACTATAGAAAATGTTTTGATCCAATTCACATTCCATAAATAAATTATAAAACAAAAGAACATAATTTAATATATTAATTATCAATCTGAATATTGAAATTTATTTTTATATTATCAATTTAAAATTTTATTTAATTTAATAATTTTTAAGAAAATGAACATTAAAATTGTTAAATATATATATATATATATAATTTATATATATATATGTATATTATATATATATATATATATATATATATATATATATATTTAACAATTTTTAGTTTTAATATTTATTATATATATATATATATATATATATATTAGACCGCACAAGGTGCGGGACATCAGCTTGTTATATAAATTTGCTTATTTGTCATGATTTTAGGATAAATCATTAGTATAATTAATATTATTATTTAAATTTTTGTGTTAATATATATATTTATCATGATATTTAAGATAATTAATAAACATTAACTTATTCTACCGATATATATATACTATTATTTTTAAAAATATATTTTAATATAGAGTTATCATCATATTTAGAACATTTAATAAGTAATAATATTAAAAATTAATATTCACAATATATACCGATAATATTATAATCACGTTTATCTTATATTAGTTTATGATTTAATGATCTATACTATTATTTTAGAATTGAATTTGCTTACTTGCCCTCTTCTCCATAATTTTTGTGAATTTGCTTATTTGTCATACTTTCGATGATTTTAGGACAAATCATTAGTATAGTTAATATTATTATTTATATTCTATGTTAATATATATTTATCATGATATTTAAGATAATGAATAAACATTAACTTATTCCATCAATACATATACAATTTGTTTTAAAAAATATTTTAATGTAGAGTTATCATCATATTTACAACATTTAATAAGTAAATAATATTAACAATATCTACTGATAATATTATAATTACATTTATCTTATATTAGTTTATGATTTAATGAATAATATTATAGAAAGTTCTCTAAATTTTATTGGAAATATTGATCCAAATAAAAATTATTATAAAATTTATATACAAGTATACTAACATATTTAATAAATCAGTTTCTTCGGTTTATTCGGTTGAATCAGTTAATATATTGAATAATATCTATATACTGTGAGTTTTTTAAAATAAAATCCATTTGGTCTAGATGGATCAGTTTTATTGGATTGAACACTCCAAGGCTTATTGTTATTTTGTTTACGTTTTATGGGTTGTAAATATTTATAATTTCTTTCAATGCCACTTGATTTTTTTCAGTCCAAATACAATAAATGTTGAATTTCAAATCCAAGTTTTCTGATTTGATTATTACTATAGAATGTTTTGATCCAATTCACATCCCATAAATAAATTATAAAACAAAAGAACATAATTTAATATATTAATTATCAATTTGAATATTGAAATTTATTTTTATATTATTAATTTAAAATTTTATTTAATTTAATAATTTTTAATAAAATGAACATTAAAATTTAAATTGTTAAATATACATATATATATATATATATATAATTTATATATATATTTAACAATTTTTAATTATATATATATGTATATATATATATATTTAACAATTTGTAGTTTTGATATTTATTATATATATATTAGACCGCACAAGGTGCGGGACATCAGCTAGTTATATAAATTTGCTTATTTGTCATGATTTTAGGATAAATCATTAGTATAATTAATATTATTATTTAAATTTTTGTGTTAATATATATATTTATCATGATATTTAAGATAATTAATAAACATTAACTTATTCTACCGATATATATACTATTATTTTTAAAAATATATTTTAATATAGAGTTATCATCATATTTAGAACATTTAATAAGTAATAATATTAAAAATTAATATTTACAATATATACCGATAATATTATAATCACGTTTATCTTATATTAGTTTATGATTTATTGATCTATACTATTATTTTAGAATTGAATTTGCTTACTTGCCATCTTCTCCATAATTTTAGTGAATTTGTTTATTTGTTATACTTTCCATGATTTTAGGACAAACCAGCGATAACCAAAAAGCTTCGTCACATCTCTTCTCCGTGAAAGATTGAAGTGAGAGAAAGGAGAAGAGAGAGAAGCTTTTTGCGAGTTGATGTTACTATATTAACATTAATATTTAAGAGATTTATGAGTTATATATACATTACTTTTTTCGACCAGACTTCCACTAAGGAAAAGCTTCTTGGGTTATTGCAAGGTGAAAGCTTAGAAAACCGAAATCCCAACCGTTTACATTTTACAAATTAAGCCCACATTAACACAACTCAATACACTAATCGGGTCAACTATCTATAGAACCGCTTCTAGCCTTCCACTCGATTGTCATGCGTTCCACCGCTTCACTCCCGAAAGACACGTGCTAACCTACGTTGCACGGAAGCTTCATCGAAAATCTGATCATTTCTCGCTTCGGAACCATAATCGGAATCAGAACCTTGTGCAAGCTTACGAAATCTCGCTTGCAAAACGTTTCTAAAATATTCTCTTTAAAAACATGTTGAAAGCTTACGATTCCGTTTTGGAATCACGATTCCGTTTTAAAAAAAAAACACAATGTCTAATATCAATAAAAATATAAAATTATAGTTTTTAATTTATATAAAATCCAAATTTTAATAGTATTAAATAGAGAGAATACAAATATTAAAATTAATACTATAAATTATCTTTACGCATTAATATTTTTATTAAAGATAAATCATATATTCAAATATATTATGTCAACTGATTATAAAGTATTAAAAATAATTATTATAATAATTTATTTTAAATTTATTTATTGTATTTTTACATTTTTAATATGAAATCATTTCAAAATTATTAAAAACAAATAAATGCTTTATTTTAAATTTAAATCATATAATTTTTATTTCAAGATTTTATTAAAAATCTTATATATATATATATGTGTAGATACGCTTCCAACACGTACCCGTTTCCTAATTTTTTTAAAAATCTCGCTTCTGCGCTTCTTCCGCTTCCACATACCTACTTTCGTTTCCATCTAACATAGGTGCTGACAAATATAGTTTAACCAAGTAGGAACTTCTGACGCGACGGAACCGGCTCCACCCGAAGCATCTTCTCCTCGGTCACCTTCCTTTCTCGTCTTCAACCTCTATCAAGGATAGGATAGAGCGTATCTGCGCCTCCAATAGCCATGTATCAAAGATCTTCATTTCGCCAACTTAAAATTGCAAATAAACAGATATGATATTATCTAGACCAAAGATCGAAATTTCAATTAGAAATAGATTAGAAGGGATAAGAGAAAATCAACGAAATTATCGAAGACTGAGTTCCTCCTTCGGGCCTTGATTGAACTATTCCCTGTTTCATCTCTATTGGAGTTACCGTTGAAACTTTATGATAAAATTATTGAAGACTGGTTTTCTTGCATAACTTCGAATCAATCGTATAAAACGATAACATTCAACTTAACCCCATAATTATCTCGGCTATACGATTGGTTTGAATTATTTCATAAAAGCAACGTCGTACCGAAGGTGATTTTTCGAAGAAGTCGTAAAAACACTTAAGTCAAAAATGACTCGAAAAGGGTCTAAAATGCAGTGAAAGCCCACTTAGGATTTTGAATGATAACGAGACCAAAACTACTATGGCGGTTTATCTAATATTCACAGGAGAAGATAAATGTCAAGTTTCAAAGGATAAACATGAAGATCGAAGAAAAATGGAATATTTAAGCGAAACGATAAAATCGAGTTGGGGGCAGAAATGGAAAGGACGACCAACCAAGGAGGCATATATAAAGGGAGCCAAGGCAAGGAGCACAAAGAAGATTCTTTTAGACTCTTAGAACTCTTTGCACTTAGAAACTTTAGAAATTATTCTCGACATGTTATGTTTCTATGACTGGCACTCTATTACTAGACGAACTCACAGAGGTAGTTCGATCTCTTGTTCTACTCTTTCAATTGAACTACGTTCGGTTTGATCCTTGAAAGGGGTACATAGGAAGCCTTTCCTAAGCTTCAGTCTGAAATCAATCAAAACCTTTTTCGTATCTTTTTCGTCTTTTGCTATCGAGCGAGTCAACTATGTTTAAGGATTTAGGTGTCTAGAACTAGGTAACTCGCCGACAGCTCTTGCGGCCGAAAATTTTATAATATTTTGTAATGATCGCAACGCTCTTACAGAGAATCCGGGACCTCAGGGAAAGATAAGGTTTCTTAACTTTCCCCCGACTAAAGAAATCTATGGTGCGAATTTTTGTTCCCACATGATCTACACTACTTCTTTTAAAAATTCGTTTTGTTATCTTTTTATATTTTCCGCATTTATTTGGTCATTTGTCGTTGGCTCTCGTAGAGAATCCGGGACCTCAGGAAAAGTTAGGGTTTTTTAACTTTCCCCCGACTACGGAAATCGATGGTGCGAATTTTGGTTCCCACATGATCTACACTACTTCTTAGGCGTTGAAGCAACTCGAACGCCAAACGGTCTGCATCTTATGCACTGTAAGTATATGCAAGACTTACTTGTGAAGACCAACATGCTCGAGGCAAAGACTGTTTCTACACTTATGGCTACTTCTCCCAAGTTACAGCGTCTCTCTGGTTCTCTTTTAGGATCCACGCGAATACAGACAGGTAGTGGGGGTGTTTGCAGTATTTGACGTTTACCCGACCTGATCGCCTACTGCGTCAACATATTATCTCAGTTCATGCATCGTTTGACAGACATGCATTGGCAAGCTGTCAAACGCGTGCTCTGTTACCTTGCAGGGACCATGTCTCATGGTTCCTCTCAGAACACTCACCATTATCTCTTCACGCATTCTCCTACCCGGATTGGGCTGGCGATACAGATGACTTCGTATCAACTAACGCATGTATCTTATACCTTGGCACAGCTCCGATTGCTTGGTCTTCGAAAAAGCAGTCTGGTGTGGCCCACTCCCACTGAATCCGAGTACCGGTCAGTCACCAATACATAAATCAGATGGGTTTGGTCTCTCTTAACGGAACTAGGCGTCACATTACCACGTACACTAGTAATATACTGCAATAATGTGGGAGCAACTTATCTCAGTGCCAACCCACTCTTCCATTCTCACATGAAGCATTTGGCTTTAGACATTCACATTGTTCGTCAGAATGTACAATCAGTAGGTCTACGAGTCGCTCATGTATCAACCCGCGATCAACTTGCCGATTCGCTTACGAAACCTCTACCACGCTTCGATTTCAGAAACTTATACACAAGATTGGAATGCATAAATCTCCTCCATCTTGAGGGGTATATAGAGCATAAGTGTAGAGAAGTGTAGACAAGGGTAATTTAGTAAATAGTTAATACCTAGACTCTCTTGTAAGCTATATATATGTTGTAATCTCCTACGTTAATGAATCATTCAGTTTCATATTTTATATCTAAATCAGCCAGTGTTGCATAATGTTCTGAAACCAACGCCGTTTTTTTTTTCTGGCATTAATCGTGGTGATGATCAATCTGTTTATTTCCTTATTAAAGACAGCAAGAGGAACAATGTAAATGTTATTGTGCAGATGGAAATATCATTGTGGAGCATCATGTTGTTATGTTGCTTCCAAATGCAATAAAATACAGTCTGAGAAGATCTAAAGTCCAAAGTGCAGCTCTAAAGGAACTTACGGAGGCTCTTAAGGCTGAAGAAAGGTTCTGGAAGCAGAAGAATAGAGTTTTATGGCTAAGCGTAAATACATCGTTCTTCCATGCTATTACCAAACAGAGAAGAGCCCGAAATAAAATAACGGGTCTCCTAGATTCTGCTGGGAATCTAGTGGAGGATGAGGAAAAATTGGTGGCCATTGCCACTAGTTACTTTAGGGACCTGTTTGCGACATCCAATCCAGAGCTAGTTGAGGATGCCTTAGCTAATGTCACGACAACTATTTCTGACCAGCTGAATGCAGATCTAACGTCCCCGGTTTCAGAATGGGAAGTTAAGCTGGCTCTATTTGCAATGCATCCGGAGAAGACACCGGGACCTGATGGTTTTACTGCCCTATTCTACCAAAGATTATGGGATATTGTGAAAGAAGACTTAACCAGTATGGTTAACGAATTTCTCTTTGACGGGAGAATGGCCAATGGCCTAAATGATGTTAATATATGTCTTATTCCTAAGAAAGAGAACAAATGAGAGGTCATAGTTTCGACCCATCAGTCTTTGCAATGTTAGCTACAAGACAATATCGAAGGTCTTATGCCAGAGATTAAAGAAAATCTTGCTAGATCGGATCTCGGAAAGCCAGTCAGCCTTCGTTGCTGGAAGACAAATATCAGATAATGTAATAATAGCACAAGGTTCCATGCTCTTCGTACAGATCACGGTGGAAGTAATAGGAGAATGGCGATAAAGACGGACATGAGTAAAGCCTACGATAGGCTAGAATGGGATTTTATCAGTGCAGTCATGAAGACAATGGGTTTTTCAGAGTTATGGATTGGATGGATAATGCGATGTGTAACATCAGTAAGGTACCATGTTTTGTTCAATGGCCAACCTAGAGGGAATATCGTCCCAAAGAGGGGACTACGTCAAGGAGATCCTTTGTCTCCTTTCATCTTTATATTATGCACGGAAGCGCTCGTTAGACTTCTTAATCATGCAGATAGTCAAGGTAAGATAACGGGAATGCGCGTCTCACGCGCTAGCCCCCCGGTATCACACCTTCTTTTTGCTGATGATAGCCTGTTCTTCTGCAAGACGGAGCCCCGTGAATGCGATGAAGTAATGAAAGTTCTTACGATTTATGGGAAAGCTTATGGACAATGCATTAACTTTGAAAAATCATCTTTACTCTTTGGTAAGAAGATTCCCAGACAGGTGAAGGAGGCAGTCAAAAGCTCTACTGGAATTACAACTGAGGGGGGGGGGAGAATGGGAACATATCTTGGGATACCGGAGGACATCAGTGGCTCAAAGAGGAAATTGTTTGCGTTCCTAAAAGACCGTCTACAAATTAGGGTTAATGGGTGGACGAGCAGATGGCTAACAAATGGAGGAAAGAAAGTCCTGATAAAATCGATCTTGTTTGGTCTACCTACCTATGTAATGTCGACTTTTTTACTGCCACTGGAGACATGTGAGAATCTAGCTAGTACCATTGCAAAGTTTGGGTGGAGCTCCAACCGTCCTAAACGGGGTATCTATTGGGTTAAATGAGATAAACTGTGTAAATCAAGAGATGAAAGAGAGATTGGATTCAGGATGATCCATGAGTTCAATATTGCACTACTAGGCAAACAATTATGGCGTTTAATACAATACCCAGATTCACTGGTAGCTAGAGTCCTGAGGGGAAAATACTACAGATGCAGTTCGCCTTTGCGACTGAATAAGACTAACAACCCCTCGGGTGGAAGAGTATAATGGCAGCTAAGCCATTAATATCCCTATGGATCAGACAAAAGGTACACTCTGGAAATGAGATTAGAGTTCGGGAAGACCTTTGGATACCGACGATACCTGCTAGACTGGCAAGGCCTATTGCACCAGTAGTACCCCCAATGTTCCCAGTGAGAGAACTAATAACAGGAACTCCGAAAAGATGGAATACTTCGATGTTGGAAAATTATGTCAATCCTGAGGACATCCCTTTGCTTCAATCTTTGGTCTTAAGTCAAGGATATCATCGAGATGAATTTTGTTGGAGCTATACAAATAATGGGAAGTATACTGTGAAGTCAGGATACTGGGTAGCCAGGAACTTGCTGAACAAGAATAAATTGGAAACCCAGATAGAACCTACTACCACAAAACTTCAAGCCTTTGCTTGGAAGATACAAGCACCACCAAAAATCAAACACCATATTTGGCAATGACAAGCAATTTAACACATCGGCATATGCGATGCGATAATTATTGTCCAAGATGTGGTGCAGAGGACGAAACTATAAACCACACAATTTTTGAATGTCCCCCAACTCTAAAGACATGGGCACATGCAGCTACGCCAACTCCACCTCTAGTGTTCCCTAGTGCTAGTCACTATACAAACATGGACTATCTAATTTAGCGGAAAAATGATATTGAAGATCATGAGCTAGATAAAGACCCATATCCTTGGATCATATGGTACACTTGGAAAGCGCGAAATGATAAACTATTTAGAAGAATAGACAGGGCCCCATTGGAAATTGTCCGACATGCAGAGTCAAAATGCCATGCGTGGTTTGAAGCAAACCGAAAAGAGGAAGAACTGATCCCACCACCACATCCTGAACAAATACCAATCTCAGAGAGATGCATGGTGGATGGATCATGGACAAATGACGCACTCTTTAGTGGATATGGGTGGACATGGATGACTGCAGGAGGAGTAATTCAACCATTGGGAGCCAGGAACAAACTAAGAAGGATCTCACCCCTTCGCTCTGAGCTCGAGGCCCTATTATGGGCGATGGAATGCATGCTGCAACTATCGACGTGTCAGGCTTTTGGCACCGATTATAAGGACCTAGTCTCGATGATTCAAGATCCATGAGCATGGCCTAGCTTTTCCACAGAGTTAAATGAGTTTTCGAAGCTGAAGAGTAGACTCTCAGCGTTCTCAATTGTTTTTATCACTCGTTCAGAAAATGTATCGTCTGATTCATTAGCTAAGATAGCGCGATCCTTTCATAGGACTTTGTACTACATTGATTGTTCTGTTCCGGTCTGGTTTCCCAGACCACCACAAGCTTGAGTAATATAATAGTCGTTTGGAGAAAAAAAAACACAGCCTGAGAAGCTAATAGACGGAGCAGTCTTTTTCCTCTCGGCTATGCTTCCATTAGCCAACTTATCAGGTCCGACCATTGAAAGAATGATGATTATATATGTGTGGTGGTTATTTGATTTTTGATTTGGTCTCGATTTTGTTTATTTTGGCTTTCGTTTCTTTTTTCTTATGAATAAAACTCGGTTCAAGTCTTTTGAATTTTAGTTCGAATCACATAAAAATATTGTAAATTGGTTAAAAATCTACTTGGATAAAATATGAAGTAATTTGGATTGTTTGAATAAAACTATTCAGATATAGCTATCTAGATTTTTTTTTAATCTAAATAAATTTATATTATACTAGGTTAAGATCCGCGCCTTGCACGAAATGACTATTATATATCGAATAATTAAAATTCAAAAACTATTACATATATATTTAAATGGATGCGAAAATATAAATCAATTTTATTAATCCAGTCAACATTTTTTATTTTATTTTATAGGATATATAATTAAACTTAAATAATATTAACATACATGGTATATTTTTAATATTAGTGTTTATTAAATGATTTTTTACTCATATTGTTTTTTTGATCGTTTGTATCTATTATAACAAAAACTATAAATTAGTGACAAGAAAATTTTCATTGTGTAACTAATAATTTTAATAATTTTTAATTTTTAAAAATTAAGTTGTCAATGTTTCTTCAAAGCTTTTATCAAAATTTTTTTTTTCAAATTAAATTTTGAAACTAAAATATTTATGTATTTTATATGGTATATAGTTTAATTTAAAACGATATATATATATTTTTAATCTTAATAATCAATTAAATCAGACTTTTTACTTATATGATTTTGTAATCATTTGCATTTTGTCATAAAAAAAAATGTAAACCATAAATCACAAAATTTGAAATTGAGACTTTTAACAGTTTTAGTAATTTATAGTCGTTTTTAAAAATTCAAAATATAACATATACAGAAAAATCTAAATTTTATTATATAGTTAATGTAGTTGTTTAATTTATTTAATAATTTAAAATTAAAAAATATGATAGAAGATATAATAATTTTTATCAAGTCTTTATTATTCAAAATCTCTGTTAGGAAATTCGGCAGGCGCTACGCGTGCGGTACACTTGGGCCTAGCGAGTTATTGGAAAAGCGGAAAAAAAACAGGGAGTACAAGAGGGAAAATTTTATCAATAATTTAAATTTTAATATTTTTATTGTAACCTATCGTTAATAACCTGTTTATAGCTAACACTAAGTGTAGAGAGCTGTAGCTCTTTGGATTTTTTAGTTGTCAATATCCTCCTAGACTCGTATTCAAACCCAATTATGCAACTTTTTGATACTTTATCATTTTTAATGAAGGTCAAAGTTGTAATTTTCCGTTCCACCTTTTTCCTCGACCTTTTTTTCTGCAGACCTAAACTTTCAGCCGTTTATTCTAACAAAAAAACCACTTTTTTTTTGCGATTTGCCTCAATCCAACGTTGTATCTTTGTTGCTACCATGACAAGATAGTAGATCTATAATGTAATTACTGGTTTCGAGTTCGAAATCGTCATGAATTATATGGTTTCTTTTTGAAACGATTTTTTCACCGATTACAATATACTCGCCACGGTGGAGCTCCGCCGAGTTTTAGAAGATGGTTCAAAATCATTAATTGTCATATATACTTTAGGTACATTAGACAATTCCGTAACTTTTATTTAAATAAACAATAAAGAATATTAATAATGAATTTTTGGTTTGTTTAATAAAAAATTTATTATATAATTAGATGTACCAACTTATTTCTCTACTAATTCCAAGAATTATCCTAGTGATGACACGTGACTACAAAATAAAGTTGTAATGTTTCTCAATTAATATGCAGAGGATTTGATATTTACGAACAAAAATATAATTAATAGTTTAAGGTTTGCATATTTGGTTATACCGTAAAAGCCCAATGATCATGAGCAAACAAATACAAAAGGCCAATAAATAGCCCAGAAAATTGGTGGGGCTATATATATAAGATTGATATCACGATTCCGTCGCTTGATATTAGGGTGATTATTTTGCGAGGTTTGAAGAGCGATGTCGTGGATGGGGATGTCTCAGTTTTACGCAGGTGTATATGAGGTGGTGGATGATCCATCACTGGATTCAATAATCTCATGGAGCAAAAGCAACAAGAGTTTCGTCATTTGGGATTCGAAAGAGCTAGTCTTTCGAGATGCTTCCGCAACAAGTTGTCACAGTTTATCAGCGATCTTTGTTGAATCCGAGTTTGGTTAGGTCGAATGAGATGAAACTAAACTCGATTTGTGGGTTCTTCAAAAATGTTTTATTGAACGGTATGAGATAACGAACGTGGTTACAAGGAATTTTAAGGAAAACAAACAAGGTCAGAGCTTTGTTGAAAGCACCGACGAGAATACAAAGAGGCTCGATCGGTTGTAAAACCCTAAACTTGTCGTCAGTGTTTTAGTGTCTATTTGGGATCCTTTATTCTTTCCCTTGTGTTGTCCTTTTATAGCCTCGGTTCGTTTGTCCTTCGTTCGCCCTAGAGGCCCGGGCCCAATTACATGCTTGGTGGGCTTTTGAGCCGAACGAAGGTTCGTCGAGCTGATATCGGCTCCGACGGCCGATCGATCGCAAGGCCAGGCTGGTCTGATGAGCCTTCCAGCCGACCAGTTCCTTTACACTCCAAATCTTGGCTGGGTTTACGGTATTAATGGGCCAAAGCCTGTTGTTCGATGGGCCTTGTGGAGGAATGTCAAATTCATCTCCAACAGTAAGCCCCCCTAGTCTACTCGTGAAGAATCGTGGTTCTTCGCAGTGGAGTAGCAAGAGTGGGTTTTGAGAATAACGGGTTCGGTCCTGCTTTAATCGATCGCCCAATGCGTCTTTGCATCTTCCGTGGGATGGGATCGATTGCTTGATGCGTTAAGTGGTTTAGAGAACTACCGTTCTGATCTTATTTTATAACGGCTCGAGTGATTGGAGCACGCCTGGCTCCACATATCTTGCTGATCGTCGATTGATCGATCTATTGGAACACCGTAATGTGTGAGATCGATCGCTGAAGGAAGGGGAGTTCGTGTTACTGGCCGATCGATCGACAACGGATGTGAGCATAGGATTGACCATGCTTCGGTCGATCGGTCTACTAGGGTATGATATCGATCATTGAGGGTAAAGAAAAGCCGCGTGGTGTTTGCCGATCGATCGCTCATTGCGCAATGCCTGACGATTGACCATGCCTCGATCGACTTGACCATGTTTCAGTCACGATGGATGCAACTTGGATTATTGAAGGTAGAGAATACCCGTGTGCTGCCGACCGTAATGTGTGCGGTCGCTGAAGAAGAGAGCCTGTGTTATACTGGTCGATCGATCGACGATGGATGTGAGCGTAGGATTGACCATGATTCGATCGATCGGTCTGCTGGGTATGATATCGATTCGATCGATCGGTCTGTTGGATGGGTGATTCAGCACGCGATCGATCGATCGCTCGAGCGGAAGGTTGGTCCGAAAGAATGATTTTAATGAGTGTATGAGATTAAACCGGTTCGGTTCTCTACAAAAGCTTGAATCGATTTGTTAGTTTTGGTTTTAGAATATAGGGTTTCTGAAAGGCCCCGACTCGGTTTTCCTTACCGCCAGTACGACCCCAGTTCGCTTCCCTCGACCAAACATGATCGAAACCCGATTTTTCTCTAATTTAGGATTTTATCCCAGTTTTCCTCTATGAAGTTCAGTTCAGTACACAAAATTCACTAAGTCTAATCCAGCAACTTAGCAGTCTACTAATTTTCGCAGCATGATAAACATGTACCTTAATGCCTCGGTGCTTCTTTGTCTGACAATCCATCCATACGCTCCTTCCTTGCTGTCTACATGCTTTCCCGTCCTTCCTTATCTAACCAGTAGCTTGATCAGACACTTAACCGAATCCCCTTGTTTCTTAGTCACTCAGCCAACCATCCCCACGTGACCCAAGTAACAAAGAGAGACGGCTTGGTCTCCAACCAGCCATCCAGAACAGACAGTACGCTAGCCATGCTTAGCGCCCCAGAACCAGTCCTTGATCACACCCGGATCAGTCAGTACAAAGTCGGCTCCACAGCCCTCGATCCAGCCAGTTCTCCCCATGGCCATCCTGCTCCTCAGTCATTCCAGTATCAGTAACAAGCCCTCTTGTGCCACACGCATCAGCAAACTCGATCCTATTTCCAGTCGATCCTCCTTCAGTATGTTGCTGGTCCCGATCGCCTCCAACAATCCAATCAAATCGATCACTTCAGTACCACATCTCTCCATGGCTAGGATCGTTCCAAGCACAGTATCCGATCCTTCCTTCAGTTCATCAGAACGGTCTGATAGCATGAGCCACCGCATCCAGTAAAACAATCACGAACCATCAAGACGCAGGCTATCAATCAGAACATGGCTTCCCTACCATCGCTCAGTACGCGGACAGACGGATTAGAATCCGACTGGTCTCTTCTCTGCGATCTCTGTCTCTCTCGATCAGAATCACCCTCTCCCGGTATTTCTCTCTGTCTCTCTCCGGTATCATTAGTATGATCTGATCAACGTTCGGATCAGACGGAGTCGCATTAAACAGACAGACCCGCGGCCATATCTGAGACTCCGATCGGCCCTCCGGCCATCTCTCTCTCTTTCCGACCAGTTTTCCTCTCTCTCGGCTCTCTCCCTCCTCTTGTCTGTCCAGAACCGTGGAGAGAAAAAATGTCCTTCCATTTCCAAGGAAATCAGATTAAAAGTAGTTGGCGGTTACTTCTTGGCCTTAACCGTCCAAGCCAGTTATTACCCGCTCTCCATCCGTTCGGAAATCACCTTTTTCCCGTTCCATAACTGCTCCCGGACAGTTTTAACATAACTCCTGGCAGTTCCATAACTGTTCCCCGTCAGATATAAATATCCCAGCGAGCCAACTGCTTTATAACTGCCGTAGCAGTTCCAAGACTCATTTGTCCTTGTCAGTTAGTATCCGGTAACCGTTCAGGTAACTGTTCCGGAACTGCTTAGTAACCGTTCCGGTAACCGCCAGTAACCGTTCCCGCCATTTTCCTTGACTAATCAGTTCATGTTTAGCTCTGTATCCGTTCCCGCCAGAACGTATATTAATCAGTCCATTGGCCGACTAACTACTCTCGAGAGACAAGTCCAACTGCCTTGTCTGAATCCGACCAGCTTAGTCCGACAAACTCAACTGCTATGTCCAGACCCACAATAGATTCTTAATCCGGCCAATACAATCCAGACGACATGTTGCACATGCCTTGTTCGTCTGATCAGTCCAACTAACACTCGACCTTGGACAGATCCAGCTCAGACTGCAGGACGGGGATGCTACAGGTCTCCCCCACTTGGAATGAATTTGTCTTCAAATTCTGCAGTTAATAGAACTTTGTTCTATCCAATCAGAATTGTTCCAACATACGACACTCATTCCTTAACTCATTTCTCATACTTTCGGTCATTCGACCATTACTGTTCTCAAGACTTTCTGGTCAAAATCTCACTCACAGATTCGATCTCAGCTATCGATTTCCTCAATTCAGTGCATTTCCACATACTTAGTCTCAGCAGACTCAGTTCAGTTCACCAACTCAGTAGGCATAGTAGTTCTTACTTCCGAGCACTCTCTTTGTGTTTGGACACACACTTTGGTGAGAACGCTAGACTCCCAATAGTGCTGACCAGTTCACCTCAATTCTCGAAGTGTTATCTCACAATCTTAGTTAAGTTTTTCTAGCTTAAACCTTAACCGATCACAGTCACTTATTGATTCAACTTTAGTCCTTCCGGAACTTAGTTCCAACCCGTCTCAGTCCAATCCTGACTTGACTGTTTGATTCTCGCACTCCAGTGTTCCTTAGCATGGACTAACTCCGAGTACTAGGAACTTAATCTTTTCAGAACGCATGGATCTCATCTTGATCCTTACGGTTGTTTCCTCGGATCACTCCTTGATCCTAACCAGTCCCTGACCACTTATGATTGACATCAGTTTTTCTCAGATCTTTACTGATCTTTATTGACACCTCCGAATCATTCTTGATCTTTACAGACATTTCTTACCGGATCCTACACTTGATCCCTTGCACAATTTTCCTTCAGATTCCCCAGTCCTTCCTGGTTCACAGTTCCAAAATGGCAAACTTGTCTAGTTCCCATTATTCAGTCGCGGTTATGTCTTGATTCAGTCGCGGTTATGTCTTATAAACTCAACAGTTCCCAACGACCTCAGTTCATTATACTAAACAGACAGACGTCCTACAGGCATGTGATGGGAAACTCTCACTAGTTCCCATCCATGCTTTCATCGCGATCGGAAACCCACAGTAGTGAACTCCTTGAGTTCCAGTGACAGTACAGTTATGTCTTGGAAGGTACATCTCCCACAGACATCAGATTGGGTTTCCGCAGACTACAGTACAGACACGCGATGGCGAACTAATCTAGTTCCCACCGACGCGATAACAGTTACGTCTTGGCAACTCTCCGGTTCCCACAGACGTTAGGACAGAACACGCGATGACAGACAGTCACGGCTTGGAAACTCTCAGTTTCCATAGACGCCAGAACAGACAGTATCAGTACAGTTATGCCTCAGCAAACCCACTTGGTTCTTAAGGACTTATCATCAACACTAATACTAATGTTCAGTATTCCCACTTGTCAAGTTAATCAGACACTCAGTCTGATCTAGCATTATCATTCCAAGTCATCGAGAAGCCGTCTTGCAATCCAGTTAAGCCTTAATGAGCATCTCAGCCATAAGCTCCTAGACTGATCTAGACTCTCGCATGAAAGGGATAATTAATTTAAACTCAAATGATCGTCCCAATTCATCGAGCCGTCATCCAAAATCCAGCAAGCCTTAGTAAGCATCACCGCCCCCAAGTACTTTGTGTGATCTAGACGCTCATGGTAGGAACCGATCATTTACCACTTTTGAAACTCTAACCACAACTCATCATCTATAGTATCTTGTACATCCGAGTAGTTTCTTGATCACCTAACAAGTCTTTGGCAAGTACATATGACTTCCAATCTCTTGTTCTGATGATCTCAACTCTCGGACCGCACGAACATACTAAGACGATCAAGCTTAGTCAACCTTGACAATTCCTTTGTCCAGTTCCTATATCCAGACTTGCCTACAATCACCACTTGCTAAGTGTAAGTCTTATTCAGATTTTTCAAAAAATCTTTTTATGAAACTTCCAGTTCCATTTTCCAGAACCAGCTTGTCCATTACCTTGAAAATCTCAGAATCCGTCTAAGCATTCTCAACAGACGTTCCATTCGAATGTAAGTCTCCGTACTCACATTCCAGCATCAGTGCCTTGGCCATTAGTCCTTAGGCTCTTCCATGGACGACTTGTCGTGGATGGGGATGTCTCAGTTTTACGCAGGTGTATATGAGGTGGTGGATGATCCATCACTGGATTCAATAATCTCATGGAGCAAAAGCAACAAGAGTTTCGTCATTTGGGATTCGAAAGAGCTAGTCTTTCGAGATGCTTTCGCAACAAGTTGTCACAGTTTATCAGCGATCTTTGTTGAATCCGAGTTTGGTTAGGTCGAATGAGATGAAACTAAACTCGATTTGTGGGTTCTTCAAAAATGTTTTATTGAACGGTATGAGATAACGAACGTGGTTACAAGGAATTTTAAGGAAAACAGACAAGGTCGGAGCTTTGTTGAAAGCACCGACGAGAATACAAAGAGGCTCGATCGGTTGTAAAACCCTAAACTTGTCGTCAGTGTTTTAGTGTCTATTTCGGATCCCTTATTCTTTCCCTTGTGTTGTCCTTTTATAGCCTCGGTTCGTTTGTCCTTCGTTCGCCCTAGAGGCCCGGGCCCAATTACATGCTTGGTGGGCTTTTGAGCCGAACGAAGGTTCGTCGAGCTGATATCGGCTCCGTCGGCCGATCGATCGCAAGGCCAGGCTGGTCTGATGAGCCTTCCAGCCGACCAGTTTTGGTTTTAGAATATAGGGTTTCTGAAAGGCCCCGACTCGATTTTCCTTACCGCCAGTACGACCCCAGTTCGCTTCCCTCGACCAAACATGATCGAAACCCGATTTTTCTCTAATTTAGGATTTTATCCCAGTTTTCCTCTATGAGGTTCAGTTCAGTACACAAGATTCACTAAGTCTAATCCAGCAACTTAGCAGTCTACTAATTTTCGCAGCATGATAAACATGTACCTTAATGCCTCGGTGCTTCTTTGTCTGACAATCCATCCATCTGCTCCTTCCTTGCTGTCTACATGCTTTCCCGTCCTTCCTTATCTAACCAGTAGCTTGATCAGACACTTAACCGAATCTCCTTGTTTCTTAGTCACTCAGCCAACCATCCCCACGTGACCCAAGTAAAAAAGAGAGACGGCTTGGTCTCCAACCAGCCATCCAGAACAGACAGTACGCTAGCCATGCTTGGCGCCCCAGAACCAGTCCTTGATCACACCCGGATCAGTCAGTACACAGTCGGCTCCACAGCCCTCGATCCAGCCAGTTCTGCCCATGGCCATCCTGCTCCTCAGTCATTCCAGTATCAGTAACACGCCCTCTTGTGCCACACGCATCAGCAAACTCGATACTATTTCCAGTCGATCCTCCTTCAGTATGTTGCTGGTCCCGATCCCCTCCAACAATCCAATCAAATCGATCACTTCAGTACCACATCTCTCCATGGCTAGGATCGTTCCAAGCACAGTATCCGATCCTTCCTTCAGTTCATCAGAACGGTCTGATAGCATGAGCCACCGCATCCAGTAAAACTATCACGAACCATCAAGACGCATGCTATCAATCAGAACATGGCTTCCCTACCATCGCTCAGTACGCGGACAGACGGATTAGAATCTGACCGGTCTCTTCTCTGCGATCTCTGTCTCTCTCGATCAGAATCACCCTCTCCCGGTATTTCTCTCAGTCTCTCTCCGGTATCATCAGTATGATCTGATCAACGTTCGGATCAGATGGAGTCGCATTAAACAGACAGACCCGCGGCCATATCTGAGACTCCGATCGGCCCTCCGGCCATCTCTCTCTCTTTCCGACCAGTTTTCCTCTCTCTCGGCTCTCTCCCTCCTCTTGTCTGTCCAGAACCGTGGAGAGAAAAAATGTCCTTCCATTTCCAAGGAAATCAGATTAAAAGGAGTTGGCGGTTACTTCTTGGCCTTAACCGTCCAAGCCAGTTATTACCCGCTCTCCATCCGTTCGGAAATCACCTTTTTCCCATTCCATAACTGCTCCCGGACAGTTTTAACATAACTCCCGGCAGTTCCATAACTGTTCCCCATCAGATATAAATATCCCAGCGAGCTAACTGCTTTATAACTGCCGGAGCAGTTCCAAGACTCAATTGTCCTTGTCAGTTAGTATCCGGTAACCGTTCAGGTAACTGTTTCGGAACTGCTTAGTAACCGTTCCGGTAACCGCCAGTAACCGTTCCCGCCATTTTCCTTGGCTAATCAGTTCATGTTTAGCTCTGTATCCGTTCCCGCCAGAACGTATATTAATCAGTCCGTTGGCCGACTAACTACTCTCGAGAGACAAGTTCAACTGCCTTGTCTGAATCCGACCAGCTTAGTCCGACAAACTCAACTGCTATGTCCAGACCCACAGTAGATTCTTAATCCGGCCAATACAATCCAGACGACATGTTGCACATGCCTTGTTCGTCTGATCAGTCCAACTAACACTCGACCTTGGACTGACCCAACTCAGACTGCGGGACGGGGATGCTACAAGTCTCCCCCACTTGGAATGAATTCGTCCTCGAATTCTGCAGTTAATAGAACTTTTTTCTATCCAATCAGAATTGTTCCAACATACGAAACTCATGCCTTAACTCATTTCTCATACTTTCGGTCATTCGACCATTACTGTTCTCAAGACTTTCTGGTCAAAATCGCACTCACAGATTCGATCTCAGCTATCGATTTCCTCAATTCAGTGCATTTCCACATACTTAGTCTCAGCAGACTCAGTTCAGTTCACCAACTCAGTAGGCATAGTAGTTCTTACTTCCGAGCACTCTCTTTGTGTTTGGACACACACTTTGGTGAGAACGCTACACTCCCAACAGTGCTGACCAGTTCACCTCAATTCTCGAAGTGTTATCTCACAATCTTAGTTAAGTTTTTCTAGCTTAAACCTTAACCGATCACAATCACTTATTGATTCAACTTTAGTCCTTCCGGAACTTAGTTACCGTCTCAGTCCAATCCTGACTTGACTGTTTGATTCTCGCACTCCAGTGTTCCTTAGCATAGACTAACTCCGAGTACTAGGAACTTAATCTTTTCAGAACGCATGGATCTCATCTTGATCCTTACAATTGTTTTCTCGGATCACTCCTTGATCCTAACCAGTCCCTGACCACTTATGATTGACATCAGTTTTTCTCAGATCTTTACTGATCTTTATTGACACCTCCGAATCATTCTTGATCTTTACAGATATTTCTTACCGGATCCTACACTTGATCCCTTGCACAATTTTCCTTCAGATTCCCCAGTCCTTCCTGGTTCACAGTTCCAAAATGGCAAACTTTTCTAGTTCCCATTATTCAGTCGCGGTTATGTCTTGATTCAGTCGCGGTTATGTCTTATAAACTCAACAGTTCCTAACGACCTCAGTTCATTATACTAAACAGACAGACGTCCTACAGACATGTGATGGGAAACTCTCACTAGTTCCCATCCATGCTTTCATCGCGATCGGAAACCCACAGTAGTGAACTCCTTGAGTTCCAGTGACAGTACAGTTATGTCTTGGAAGGTACATCTCCCACAGACATCAGATTGGGTTTCCGCAGACTACAGTACATACACGCGATGGCAAACTAATCTAGTTCCCACCGACGCGATAACAGTTATGTATTGGCAACTCTCCGGTTCCCACAGACGTTAGGACAGAACACGCGATGACAGACAGTCACGGCTTGGAAACTCTCAGTTTCCATAGACGCCAGAACAGACAGTATCAGTACAGTTATGCCTCAGCAAACCCACTTGGTTCTTAAGGACTTATCATCAACACTAATACTAATGTTCGGTATTCCCACTTGTCAAGTTAATCAGACACTCAGTCTGATCTAGCATTATCATTCCAAGTCACCGAGAAGCCGTCTTGCAATCCAATTAAGCCTTAATGAGCATCTCAGCCATAAGCTCCTAGATTGATCTAGACTCTCGCATGAAAGGGATAATTAATTTAAACTCAAATGATCGTCCCAATTTATCGAGCCGTCATCCAAAATCCAGCAAGCCTTAGTAAGCATCACCGCCCCCAAGTACTTTGTGTGATCTAGACGCTCATGGTAGGAACCGATCATTTACCACTTTTGAAACTCTAACCACAACTCATCATCTATAGTATCTTGTACATCCGAGTAGTTTCTTGATCACCTAACAAGTCTTTGGCAAGTACATATGACTTCCAATCTCTTGTTCTGATGATCTCAACTCTCGGACCGCACGAACATACTAAGACGATCAAGCTTAGTCAACCTTGACAATTCCTTGGTCCAGTTCCTATATCCAGACTTGCCTACAATCACCACTTGCTAAGTGTAAGTCTTATTCAGATTTTTCAAAAAATCTTTTTATGAAACTTCCAGTTCCATTTTCCAGAACCAGCTTGTCCATTACCTTGAAAATCTTAGAATCCGTCTAAGCATTCTCAACAGACGTTCCATTCGAATGTAAGTCTCCGTACTCACATTCCAGCATCAGTGCCTTGGCCATTAGTCCTTAGGCTCTTCCATGGACGACTTGTCCAATTCAGTTTTTCCGATTTCCTGACTCTTTCAGGTTATCTCTTAGCAATCCATCTATTGCCTTAGCCAGTTCATTGAGATTCCATCTCAATCCTCGGACCACCTGTTCAACTCTGTTTCCGTTTACAACATTCAGCTCATCCACTCGACTATCTTGCCTTGAACCTTTCCGATGAAGTCTTCCTTCCATATTCAGTTATGGACGTCTTGTCCATACAAAGTTAAACTCGTCAGCTCCTTGGCTCAATATCCGACATCATTGTCCTTGACAGTTCCTTGTCTTACTTAGACTTTTCCGAAGCATGCTTGGCTTTCTTGTGCCACTTGATTCAATCCTAACTCCAGTCAGCTTATTATCCTTAAGCTTCAGAATACACTTCTTCAATCTTTCCCGTTTCTTCACTTCAGTATCCGGATCCATTGACTTAAATAAACCTCTCGGTTGTTTCCAACACTCAGAAAAATTTATTGGATAACTCTCTCGAGTAATCCAGAACACCTTAAGCAATCCGATCATTCTCCAAATGATCTTAACTCAGACTTCATTCAACCAATCCAATCATTCATCAATGATCTTATCTCCGGTTTCTTTCCAGCTAGACTTCTAACTTACATTTGCCCATACAAAGTGTAAGTCCGACTTGATCACTCCCAAGATCAAGTCTCTCGTCAGTTCTCCTATGCTCGCGCTTAGCATTTTCCATGTCCGTTCGGTCTACACAAATGTTGAATAATCCTTCCAACTCTGTCCTAGAACCGTAATCGCTCTGATACCACTTGAAAGGCCTCGAACCGGTTTTCCTTACCGCCAGTACGACCCCAGTTCGCTTCCCTCGACCAAACATGATTGATACCTGATTTTTCTCTAATTTAGGATTTTATCCCAGTTTTCCTCTATGAGGTTCAGTTCAGTACACAGGATTCGCTAAATCTAATCCAACAACTTAGTAGTCTACTAATTTTGGCAGCATGATAAACATGTACCTTAATGCCTCGGTGCTTCGTTGTCTGACAATCAATCCATACGCTCCTTCCTTGCTTTCTACATGCTTTCCCGTCCTTCCTTATCTAACCAGTAGCTTAATCAGACACTTAACTGAATCCCCTTGTTTCTTAGTCACTCAGCCAACCATTGCCACGTGACCCAAGTAACAAAGAGAGACGGCTTGGTCTCCCACCAGCCATCCAGAACAGACAGTACGCTAGCCATGCTTAGCGCCCCAGAACCAGTCCTTGATCACACCCGGATCAGTCAGTACACAGTCGGCTCCACAGCCCTCGATCCAGTCAGTTCTCCCCACGGCCATCCTGCTCCTCAGTCATTCCAGTATCAGTAACATGCCCTCTTGTGCCACACGCATCAGCAAACTCGATCCTATTTCCAGTCGATCCTCCTTCAGTATGTTGCTGGTCCCGATCGCCTCCAACAATTCAATCAAATCGATCACTTCAGTACCACATCTCTCCATGGCTAGGATCGTTCCAAGCACAGTATCCGATCCTTCCTTCAGTTCATCAGAACGGTCTGATAGCATGAGCCACCGCATCCAGTAAAACTATCGCGAACCATCAATACGCAGGCTATCAATCAGAACATGGCTTCCCTACCATCTTTCAGTACGCGGACAAACGGATTAGAATCCGACCGGTCTCTTCTTCGCGATCTCTGTCTCTCGATCAGAATCACCCTCTCCCGGTATTTCTCTCTGTCTCTCTCCGGTATCATCAGTACGATCTGATCAACGTTCGGATTAGATGGAGTCGCATTAAACAGACAGACCCGTGGCCATATCTGAGACTCCGATCGGCCCTCCGGCTATCTCTCTCTCTCTTTTCGATCAGTTTTCCTCTCTCTCGGCTCTCTCCCTCCTCTTGTCTGTCCAGAACCGTGTAGAGAAAAAATGTCCTTCCATTTCCGCGGAAATCAGATTAAAAGGAGTTGGCGGTTACTTCTCTGCCTTAACCGTCCAAGCCAGTTATTACCCGCTCTCCATCCGTTCGAAAATCACCTTTTTCCCGTTCAATAACTGCTCCCGGACAGTTTTAACATAACTCCCGGCAGTTCCATAACTGTTCCCCGTCAGATATAAATATCCCAGCGAGCCAACTGCTTTATAACTGCCGTAGCAGTTCCAAGACTCAATTGTCCTTGTCAGTTAGTATCCGGTAACCGCTCAGTAACCGTTCAGGTAACTGTTCCGGAACTGCTTAGTAACCGTTCTGGTAACCGCCAGTAACCATTCCCGCCATTTTCCTTGGCTAATCAGTTCATGTTTAGCTCTATATCCGTTCCCGCCAGAACGTATATTAATTAGTCCGTTGGCCGACTAACTACTCTCGAGAGACAAGTCCAACTGCCTTGTCTGAATCCGACCAGCTTAGTCCGACAAACTCAACTGCTATGTCCAGACCCACAGTAGATTCTTAATCCCACCAATACAATCTAGACGACATGTTGCACATGCCTTGTTCGTCTGATCAGTCCAACTAACACTCGACCTTGGACTGATACTGCGGGACGGGGATGCTACAGTTTCCCTACGCCAAATAATTGCACCGTCTTCGGACTCTGTGCCCTTTGCTATAAAAGAGTTGCCTCTCTTCTCATTCTTTTACTTCTGCTTGGATAAAAGGTACTTTCCTCTCTATCTCTTCTTCTTTTTTCTCTTTTCTTCTGTCGTCTCTTTTTCTTCCGATCTCGTTTTTCCGATTTGCCGCCGTGGGTGTGTTGATTGCTCTGTCATGTTTTGTCGATCGATTGGATGGCACCGCCTTCTCGGGAGAAATACGCCGCATATGAGAAGGGAAAAGGGGTAATGAAACGCATCTAAACCCGGCTCCTTCGAGAGATCAATCGCTCGACCCAAAGTTACTGGCGTCCGCGATAGGAGCTCATTGGGATACTCTAAGTGATGCGCCTGGCTTGATCTTGGGTCAAAGCGCATTGATCTTCGATATCCAAGAGCAGTTTAGGGAAGATGGGAAAGGCGTTTACGCGAGCGACGGTGAGGATCAGGGCGAGCCCACGATCGTCGCGAAGGGAGTTAAGGGACGCCCTAATTCAACCGAGGCTGATGGAAATGGGCGTCGATGACTGACTCCGTTCCGTCTTAGTAGTAGCGGATCAATCGAACAACTTCTGGATCTTCATTCAGAGAGTTCACGTCCCTCGGTCGTCGCGGAACAGGGTTGGGGAGATGTTTTTCAGACGTGTTCTACGGTGAAGAGTGTGCCATCACTGTTAAGAGGATGCGAGGCTGATTGTGCGAATTTCATTATCCCCAGAGCGGACCAACGCCCTTGGTCTGCTCGGATTGGTTTCTACTGCGTTTATGAGTCCCTTTTCGAGAAGGACTCGAAGCTTTGGTTTCCAATCCCTCGCTTGATTACTTCTTACTGTTCGCGGCGAGATATCGCTCTGACCAAGTTAATGATTGGGACCGCTAGGATTGCAGTGGCACTAATGGTGATGGCAGCGGAAGCAGATGTGTCGATGTCCGTCCGCTTTTTCGAAGAGCTAACGCAGACTCAGCCCAAGCTGAATGGCATCTACGCAGTGCAGATGCGATCGGGTCTCCATATCTTATCGGGTCATCCATCGCGAACCAAATATTGGCAGCGTTCTTACTTCTATGTTAGGGCAGATAAAATTGCTTTCGAGGAACCTCCGGGCGATAACTCTCAATTTTTGTGGAGCCATCGTATTGAGAGATAATCTATGTCGAGCGTTTTTGGTTACCATTCGACTCTAACCCTTTCTTTTGGTGGTTTTGCAGTTGACCGTCCCAACACCGTCGTATACCCGGAGGATTTCTGGTACGAAGTTCATAAGATCATGGCGTTGAGTGAGCAGCAGTGGAAGAGTTTCGACCGGATAAGGATTCCTAACCAGCAAAGACGAATCGCCAAAGGTTGTTTCATGTATTAACTATGTTCGATCGCTCGGCCTTCTTCCCCCTTTTCGTATGTTAACTACGTTATTCTTGTTTCAGTTGACTGGGCGTCGAACATTCCTTGTGAAGAAACGAAGGGAAAAAGAATGCCGCTTCCACTCATGGGCAAAATTACGAGGGCATACCCTAGTTACAGTGACATTGGGTGCCGAGAGTTTCAGTTCCATGACCGCGTTGGAAGGGAAAGGCGGTGGGGTTGAGAACTCGCCGAATGGTAAAACAGGCATCTTTGAAGATGGCGCTGTAGCGTAAGATCAGGTCGACTACGCCGCTGAGAAACAAACCTCCAAACAAGGCTAAGGTGCGCTCCGAAGAGGAAGAACCTGGGCCCGGGATGAGCTGCAAGGAAGTTGACCACTCGATCGATAAGATAGGGGGAGAAGGCGAGGATGTTCGGGTAGAAAATCCGAAGGGATTGACTGGGAAGAAAAGGAAGAGGCGGCCGAAGGATATTGTCAGTCGTTCGGCCGACGATAGCGAGGAGCTCGTCGTTTCTCTGCCAGCTGGTCGTCACGTGCTCTAGGGTGGATTGGATCCTCCACCCGGGAAGCTTCTCATTTCTACATCGGAGCGTGTGGAGTTCTTGTATGATCAGGATGGACCGCTTGTCAACGACCAAGCCACGTGTAGTAACTTGATGCGTCAAATCAGAGGAGGAACTAGAAGGATGCCGGAGGTAACTGAGCTCGCGTTCCTGGATAATTTTTCTGAGTCTGCTCGCGCAGATTCTACGGTGAGCCTTTTATATGAATTTGTGCGATTGATATCCGTCTTGTTTTTTTTTTTTGATTTGCAAGACTAATCTTCTCTTTATCGCTAACTTTTAACTTTTGTTGGTAGGCCGTTGCTTGAAAGAATATCTTAGTGTTGGAGTATGATGGCGCTTGCGTAAGATGACGCTTGACCTTTGCAAGGCTGAAACGGGGATCAAGACCAAAGAGGCAGAGCTCGAAAGGGTGAAAGGAGAGGTTCGTGATAAGGCCAAGGATCTGATCACTCAGAAAAAGTGCTTTGTTCGCGAGCGCGAGCAGGCGATCCAGACGGCTGAGGGTCTCGAGGAGGAATTGGAGACTGCCCAAAGCAGAATCGCACAACTGGAGAAAGAGAAGGTCGAGGCGGCTGAGAAGACGAAGATGGAGATGGCTCGTATGCGACAGTCGCGACTTGGCGAAGTTACGTCCGAGAGGGATCGTATCATGGTCGCGGCAGCTAGACGTTTCGAGAAGTTTCTGAAGTACATGGCCGACCGGAACAAACTGGAGGAGAAGCTTTTCCTCTTCAGCCAAGCTTCTAGGACTTTGCAGTTAATGGATACATTAGAGGAGTGGGGTATGCAGGTTCCGAAGAAACTGAAAGACCTCTTGACTGCTAACGAGATAAATTTCAAGAAAGAGGTGGAGGAGATCGTTGTTGAGGTTATTACTGAGCAAGACCTTGTCTTATCTCCTCCCCGTCCGAGCCGCTTCGAGGTTTTGACCAGTTTGGGTCAAACATAGGGACAGGTGATCCGGCGACCGCTTCGTCTCTTCGATATCCGCTGTTCGAAATTAAGAATGCTACCGCCGTCGATCGATCGACGGACATTATCCCGGAGGTTGCTTTGGAGGGGCCGTTGGAGCCAGCGTCCGATGCTCAGACCGAAGGAATTACTGTCGAAGAGCGGGTGATTGCAACTAGGATTCCGAAGGCGTCTGAGCCTATCGTTCAGGACCGTTCTCTCGAACGAAATTGACTTATCTATTGTTGTTGTTTTATTATATATCTTCTTTTGTTGTGAATTTTTGGTTGTGGTCTTCGAACTCGGCTTTTCTCTCTGGAACTGTCTCTCATGCTGTAAACCTTGCACCTTGTTCCTTTATGTTTTATTTTCTTGAACTGTTTCTCATGCTGTAAACCTTGCACTTTGTTCCCTGATGTTTTATTTCCTTGGTTTCTGATAAACTGCTTGTCCGGATTTCCCAATATGTTTGTCCACCATATAACTCTACTTTCGATTGTTCGACCGGACGCTCACTCACCAGAGCTTCGGCTTATGTTCTCGACTGAGTCGTGTTTGGTCAAATGTGAAAATCAGAGCGACGTCTGATCGTTTGCTCGAATGTGAGTTTGTTGGTGATCTCTGCAGCAAGTGGCATGTCGCCGTTCCCTTTGATCTGGAGCAATTGACTTGAATTGCTTTCATGGGCTTGATTGCTTGACCAATTGGTAGAGGTTGGCTTAAAGGCGTATGGCGAAACATAAACGTAGACCATTTCCGTTGACGTTGAAGCCTAAGTCGGGAAAAGTAAGTCTTTGGTGGAGCTTGAGAATGACGTGACTAAGAGAGTGTAAGAGGCTGCACCTCTTTTACATTTTGACGGGAGGTTTAGGTGTGATGCCCTCTGCTAAGACCGTGTCCGGCGCGACGTAGAGGCAAGAGCTTGATGAGATTTTTCAGAGAACTCGAAATATAGATAGGTTTTGACGAGATCAGGCTCGTGAGCTCTGCCGAGACTCAGCTCCTAAGTTGTGTTGCAAATTGTTTTTTGAATTAAAGGACGAGACGACAAGCTCATGCTGAGGTGGCAAGCTTATGACGACACGTTCCTTGCTGCAGAGATGAAGCGCGACAAAATTCTTCCCAAAATGTCTGGATGAATCTCTGTACAGGCTGCATCACCCAATCTCGCTCCATATCAGCGTAGAAAACACCTCCTTGCACCGATCAAAAGAAAAAAAACAATAATTCTTCTCAACGCTTCTTCCCAATAACACTTTGTTTTGTTTATACTCAGGCCGTGCGATGTGCAATCATTCGAGTTGAGCGAAAGTGAAATGAAAGCATCCGTGTGTTGCCTTAGAGAGTATGCACTCCGAGCCTAGCGGGGGTTGATCGGCCAGCCTGAAATGTTTTCGTTTATGATTAGGCCGTGTGATGTGCATTCATTGGAGTCGATCGAAAGTGATACACAAGCGTTTGTGTGTTGCATCGAGAGTATGCACTTCATACGATCGGTATATGTTTTTTTTATTGTTATAGCTGAACCTGGCGACAGGCTGCCTATGTACCCTGAAAGGGGATCAAGCCATCCGTAGTTCGGTTTGACCGAGTAGCGCGCAGTCATCCGTTGTAGATCGAAAGTGACGAGCTGGTTCCTTGCTCGGCATTTGTCCGAAAGTGACTTGTTTGTCATTCGCTTTGACGTGGTGTCATTCGTTCGGTGTTGAGTGAAAGTGATGGTCAATCATTCGCTCTCTCTTTTTATTTTATTTTTTTTTTCCAGGAAACGGCTGCAGGTTAAGTAAAATACTTCCTAAGGTTGGAGGCGTTCCACGCCCTCGAGGTGCCTAGTCTCTTCGTTCTTCGATTGTATCCAAGGCGTCGAGCAACATCTCTCTGTTGAGTTCCACATTTTGCAGCATCTTCAATCGACGCAGACTCGTGACATTGACCTCTGCTGGGGCCATTGCTTCGACTCCGTAAGCCAGAGAGAAGGGTGTTCTGCCTGTCGCGCTTCGTGGAGTCGTTCGGTGTAACCAAAGTACTCCGTCCAATTCGTCGGCCCAATGGCCCTTTTTAAGGTCGAGGCGTTACTTTATCCCCTCGAGGATCGTCTGGTAGCTTCAACCAGTCCATGGCATTGCGAGCATCGGGGAGACGCGGTGTTAAGGCGAATCACCCATCGTACGCAGAAACCGCAAAAATTATTTGAAATGAACTGAGATCCGTTGTCGGTGACGATTTCCTAGGGGAGACCGTGGCGGCAAATGATATTCTTCCAAACGAAGTTCTGTACTTCCTTATCGGTTACTTGGACTAGTGCTTTGGCTTCCACCCACTTGGTGAAGTAGTCTGTCATGATTAGAACGTATTTCCTTTGTCAAGAGCTTGTCATGGGTCCGACGATGTCCATTGCCCAGCGCATGAACGGGTATGGAGCCGTTGTCGTTTGCAAGAGTTTTGTCGGGCAGTGTATGTTCGGTGCGTGACGCTGACACTTATCGCAACGTCGGGCATACATTTCACAGTCGGCGACCATGGTTGGCCAGTAAAATCAAAGGCTTTGCACTTTGAGAGATAAAGCTCGGCCTCCAAAATGGTTCCCCCCTGCTCCTTCGTGAGTTTTTGCCATAACTAAAGATGCTTCCTGCATGCCAAGACACGTCAAGAGGACCTTGGCAGAGGTCCAACGATGTAGTCGTCCATCGATGAGGACGTAGTTTGAACTCTTGGCTTTCAGTCGACGAGCTTCCCACTTGTCCTCTGGTAAGGAGCCGTTGGAGAAGTATTAGATAAGTGGGACTCGCCAGTCGGACGACATTTCTTCGGGTAGATTGTTCAAATTACTTGCATCCATTGCATCTGCGGTGTCGATTGCTAGGACGTGTTCGCTTCCTTCTTGAGGTAGGGTAATGCTAGGTTTGTCGATATATTGTACCGGGATGTTCCGTTTGACTTGATCGCCCGGATTGCTTCCGACTGCTGCTAAAGCGTCTGCGCAAACGTTATCTCCGTGAGGGATCCTTGTAAGTTGGAAAGAATCGAAGTTCTTGGTGAGGTCTTGCACCACCTTAAGATAGGCGTCCATTCGCTCATTATTCACATCATAATAACCGCTGAACTGATTGGCAACTAGTTAAGAGTCACGGTAGGCGTGAATATGTTTTGCTTGGACGGCCTACACGAGGCGTAGCCCGGCGATGAGAGCCTCGTATTCAGCTTCATTATTGGATGCTTTGAAGCCGAGTCAGAAAGACTGCTGGAGTAGTTCACCGGTTGAGGATTGGAGATGGACGCCAATTCCCGATCCTTTGGTGGAGGACGACCCATCGACATGCAAAATCCAGTTGTCGCTTGGTAGTTTTAGGTCTTGCTCGAGTTCCGGTGTGAGTTCGATCAGGAAGTCGGCCAACACTTGCGATTTTGCGGCTTGTCTGTTCTGGTATGTGACATCATACTCGCTGAGTTCAATTGCCTACTTTGAGGGTCTTCCTGAGTGATTGGCGTTTTGCATGATGGTCCGCAGCGGTAGCTTGGTAAGGATGACGATCGAATGAGACTGGAAGTATGGCCTGAGTTTTCTTGCTGAAGTTATAACGGCAAGTGCCATTTTTTCGAACACCGAGTAAAGTGTTTCTGCATCGGTCATGCGTTTGCTGATATAAAATACAGTCCGTTGTTCGCCTCGATCTTCTTTGACGGGGACGCTGCTCACAGCTGTATCAGAGACCGCGATGTATAGGTACAATGTATCGCCTTTATCGGGTTTAGCTAACACGGGCGGCGTCGTGAGGTAGCATTTGAGTTGTTCGAAAGCTTCTTCGCAACGCTCGTCCCAAATGAACTTCTTGTTACCACGCAACAAGTCGTAAAAAGGAAGGCATTTATCGGTTGAGCGTGAGATGAATCGATTGAGAGCAGCGATTCGACCGGTTAATCGTTGTACTTCGCGACTGTTCTTTGGGCTGGGTAGATCCCAGATTGTGGAGATTTGCTTTGGATTCGCCTTTATTCCCCTTTGTGTGACGATGTAGCCCAAAAACTCGCCGGACATAACTCTGAATGTTCATGCAGTACTTATTCAAGATGAGGAAACAATCTTTGAGATGGTTGAGATGGTCGGCGGACACGCGGGACTTTACCAACATGTCGTCTATGTAGACTTCCATGGTGTCTCCCAGGCGTTCGGAAAACATCTTGTTAACCAGACGTTGATAGGTCGAACCCGCGTTCTTGAGGCCGAACGGCATGACTTTGTAGCAGTATGTTCCTCTCCCGGTGATGAAGGCCATTTTTTCTCGATCGTCGGGATGCATCAGTATTTGATTGTAGCCTGAGAAGACATCCATGAAAGTTAGCAGATTGTTTCCGGCCGTGGATTCGATTAGTCGATCGATGTGAGGAAGATGATAACTGTCTTTAGGACAAGCTTTGTTGAGGTCAGTAAAGTCGACGCACACTCTCCATTTCCCGTTCTTCTTCTTGACGACTGGGTTCGCTAGCCTTTCAGGGTACTTTACTTCGGTGATTGACCCCGCCTGAGCAATCGATCGATCTCTTCGTTTACGGCCTTCGATCGCTTGGCACCAACCTTGCGCCTCTTTTGCCTTACCGGTTTGAAGGTTGGGTCAACATTGAGTTCATGAGTCGTGATGTTGGGGTCGTTTCTTTTCATGTCGTTGGTCGACCACGCAAATGTAGATATGTTCTCCTTCAGAAACGCAATGATCTGATCTTTGGTCTCGTCTGACAAGTAGGCAACGTCTCTAACCGTCTTGGATGGATCATGCTCGTCGATAGTAACCTCGAGAATTTCTTCCTTCAGGGGATAGATTTTTTGGATTGGTTTTCCCACCGAATTGACGTGAGAGTTCGTCTTTTGACGTTTAACCTCGGCGACGAGGAGGTCACGGGCCGCGGATTGGTCTCAACGAAGGGTAGTGACTCGACTGTCATTGCCAGGGAACATGACACACTGGTGATAGGTGGACGAAATTGCTTTCATCGCGTGGATCCACAGAGTACCCAGAATTGCGTTATATGGTGCTCGAACGCCGACGACAGAGAATTTGATGGTTTTTGTGACACCCTGGGCGTGCACGCGCAAGCAGATCGTTCCGAGCACCGTCTCAGATGATCCGTTGAAGCCTGTTAGAGATCGTGTCGAAGGCTTCATGTCGATGAGGCTGATTTGCATCTTTTCGAGCGTATTTTTGAAGATGAGGTCGACAGAATTGCCAGTATCCACGAGAACTTTTGTTACTTCGCAGTTGCTGATGCCGATTTCAACGAGAAGACAATCGTTGTGTGGCATTTGAACGCCTATGGTATCCTTCGGAGAGAAAGCGATTTGGGGGCTGTCTTATGGGCTCTGGGCCAGTTCTTGGTAGTTATTGCTCGCCGACGAAATTCTTTAACAGACCTGACGGAATCATCGCAAGGAGGGGATCCTCCCATGATAACATTCAAGTGAAGAGGTCATTCCAGACGTTCCTCGTCAGACCGGGTCGATCGCTCAGCTTTAATGCGGTTGAGCCTCGCACGTAAATCTGGAGTCTGTCGTTGATACGGGACGGTCTTTTCTGATGGCGCATCAGAATGGTCGGCCTTGTGCCGTTTGATTTTTTCGCGAAGATCTGGGACCTTGGCGTTGAGTTTAATGCGCAGATCAGTCGCTTTGACCCCATCAGGACCATTGTTGTGAGAGTTCTTTCGCTTGGCCTCCAACACGTGCCGAGCGTTTGAAGCGTTGAGCGTACGGGTTTCTTTTTCGTTGGTCACCGCCCGTGGAACCACGGGGAACGTGAGACTATCGGTCGTCTTCATTGTTTTGTGGTTGAGTGATTCCCGTAAATCTTCCTTTGGAGGTACTGTTACGGCTGTGGCAGGAGAAGATGCTTTCTGGTTGTAAAATTCTTTCGCCGAGACTTTGGTTTTTTCTCATCAGAGGTCGAATGATCGTCTTGGCGATCGGTATTGTCTTCTTCGGGAGATTCCTCAGTGCTTTTCATTTGAGACTTTTTCTTCTTGTCTTTGCTCTTGCTCCAACTCTTGTTGTTTTTGGTGGATGTTTGCTTTGGTGGTTCGACTGTCACTTGGCCGCTGCTGTAGGATGCCAACCAGGCTCCAAAGAGCTGCTTGCACTCTTTGGTTTCATGTCCTTTCATGTTCTGGTACACACAGAACTTGTTTGGGTCATAGGGTTTTTCGGGTTAGCTGAAGAAGTGCTCCGAGTTTGCTGAATTTTTTCCGCGGCATCTCGTTCCCAAACGTTCTATCCTTGCTCGCTCGCTGCAGCCGTTATGCCTTGTTGCTCGTCTTCGGCGACAGTGTAGACGATGCCTTTCTTTTTGTCATGCTTGTTGTAAGGTGTGTGCTGCCTTGTCTCTTGATGGGCGTATGTTGCCCTGGTTGTCGTTTGTTTGAGGGCTTGCTGCTTGGCGTTGAAAGCTCGTTTGTCTTCTTCCATATTGATGAAGTTCTTCAAGCAGTGCAGAGCGTCTTCGAGGGAGATCATCGGGTGCGTTTGGAGGTATTCCCGAAATTTGGAGTTGATCCAAAGTGAGTTTGTCAACGCCTCGACTGCTGTGTGATCTTTGATATCGACTCTGGAGAGTATTTGCTTGAACTTCACCATAAAGTCATGGAGACTTTCGGTGAGAGACTGGGATAGCTTCCAGAGATCAGCAAATGATGCGTCTTGGCGAGTAAACATGATGTAGTATTTGAGGAACTGTGCGGACAATGTCCGAAAGTTGTTGGTCCGAAAGTTGTTGATCGAACCTTCTTGTAGCCGAGAAAACCAGCTCAGAGCTGGTCCGGAGAGGCTTTCGATGAAGAGTTGACAGAATCCTGCATCTCTTTCTTCTTCAGAGGACTGGTAGCGGCCCGTCCGAATCATCATTGTATGGTGCAAGACAGTGTTTTTCCGTTCGTCCGAACTTGACGTCGGTTATCCGCTTTGTAAAAGGGTTCAGCTGCGTTGCGGCGAGGACGCGTTTGATCTCCGGGGCTGACGTGGTGACATAGTGGATCTTGAGTGGACATCCTGTAGGGAGAGTTGGATGTCGGCGATATGTTGGTTGGTGAGAGTATCCGAACCGGAGGTCGTACGCACGGCGTCGGCATTCGTAGTGTTTACTCCGTCGAATGGTTGTCCGACCCCAGAGTTAGGTTTTTTTGTGGCGAACAGCCTTCGCCATGTTGTTTTTGTTTCGTAACCCTCGCCGTCTAGGGTTCCAAGGACGGCAGCGAGTGCGGCTAAGCGGTCGTTCGTCGCTTTGTTGGCTTCGTCCTGCTGGGCGAAACGCACCATGATTGCTTGTAGCATCTTGGTCACGTTCTCTGTAATGGCGACCGGTGTAGAGGCGACCGAAGGTTGTCCACCGTCGGTCGGGGTGTCATCGGGACTCATACTGAGTTCGTGAACGTTACTTTGTAAGGCCCCACGGTGGGCGCCAACTGTTGAATCCGAGTTTAGTTAGGTCGAATGAAATGAAACTAAACTCGATTTGTGGGTTCTTCAAAGACGTTTTATTGAACGGTATGAGATAACGAACTTGGTTACAAGGAATTTTAAGGAAAAGAGACAAGGTCGGAGTTTTGTTGAAAACACCGACGAGAATACAAAGAGGCTCGATCGGTTGTAAAACCCTAAACTTGCCGTCATTGTTTAAGTGTCTATTTCGGATCCCTTATTCTTTTCCTTGTGTTGTCCTTTTATAGCCTCGGTTCGTTTGTCCTTCGTTCGCCCTAAGACTAGTTCGGCCTAGAGGCCTGGGCCCAATTTCATGCTTGATGGGCTTTTGAGCCGAACGAAGGTTCGTCGAGCTGATATCGGCTCCGTCGGATGATCGATCGCAAGGCCAGGCTGGTCCGATGAGCCTTCCAGCTGACCAGTTCCTTTACACTCCAAATCTTGGCTAGGTTTCCGGTACTAATGGGCCTTGTGGAGGAATGTCAAATTCATCTCCATCAATCTTGAATTCCATGTAAGTTTATTTTTAATTTGTTCTCACTGAGTTTTTGGAATTTTTGGGGTTTTGTAATCTGAGTTTCTTGTTGGTTGGTTGGTTGGTAGGGGATTTGTAAGAATTGAGGGGTTTGAGCACTTGGAATTCGGACATGAGCAATACTTTGTGAGAGGTAAACCGGAGCTTATGATTAAGTTGTGTCGCAAAGTTGCCTCGGCTAGGATTAAGAAAGATATCAAGGCAGCCAAAGAGGCAGAAAAGAACGGCTCTGTGGGAGATCAACCTCCTATTAGGAAGATGTGTCTCAAAGATGCACAAAGATGCACATATTATGTTCAACCAAATTATGAGATCATTAAAGAAATCATCAAAGAAAGCTAAAGCTAAAACGCCACTGGAGACAATCGACTAGTGATACCATTAAATTAGACTCTGTCATCAGTTGCTCTGTACTTTGCTTTCTAAAATATTTCGGTTGCATGTATTTATTTAATCGATTGCTGTCATGAATATTCCTCAACATCCTTTACTAACAACCACCAAATAGTTGCTGTAACCTCTGGTATCTTTACAAACCTCTTTACTGATTCTACACCCCATGATTGAACAGACCAACAACGTGTTTGCACATAAAACAAAATCTCCAAATTAATCTTTGTTTACACACAACATGTAAGCTACATTTTTCACATATAATTTTTGTGTCCTCGCTTGAACCCTTCCCTACAACCGTGAGACTCTGCGTAAGCGCGCGACGGAAAAGACAAGACGATCTTATTTGCTTATCGTACGAACAGTAACAATACCAAGACGAGAAGGCTATGTACCCTAACCCCAAGCTCCTTCAAATCCAAATAGAAACCCTTCTGAACTTGCCTCAAATACAGAGACACTTCTCTTATTTGCCTAAAGATCCCAATTACAAGATGATCTAACCGTCTAAAGAAGTCTACTATTTATACTCTCTTAACCTTCTTCTTTGGTTAGGTTGCCTGCTCAGTTTCTGTACTCATCAATACTCCCCTTTTTCGAAGACAGTCTGGGAACGCATCTTCTGTTTCTCCATCTGTGCCATATAGAAAAGTAGTCTTGCTTAAGCTGTACTCTATGTTGTAAAAAGCTGCACAAAATGCATTGTAACTAGCACTAGGGCTTCAATGATCTGCAACAAGAGAGAGACTGTCTCTTTCTCTTTTTGTACCCAACGTATATTCATTGTCAATTCTGGACGTATCATTTGTCTGGAGATTTGTTGTTCTCTCACGAAACCTACAACTCATAAAAGTAGATTATGCTTTCCATATTTTGCAGATTCCGAGTTAAAATGACGTCCTTCATGATCTTGAACCACCAATTCTTACGCCTCTTGCGATGCTGCACCACCAATCACACTTTCAGAAAAATCTAGACTCATGACCTTTTCTAACCACCGCTGCCTTTTCTGAATAAGCCTTAGCAAAAAAAAAAACTGCCTTTCAATGTTGTATGGTCTATTTAACCCCATTTGCCGTTGAACTACTCTGTGGGAGTTTAGTGCATCTTGAACTGGACCTTGAAAAGTTGATCTTAAGTATATTTTACGTCCCCAATTACCATCTATAGTTAGTTGGAACTTCGATAGAACACTTATTGATCGTGTTCCCGTATTACTTATCTGCTCTAGTTTCATACATAAATGTATTTGTTAAAGTTCAAGCATCTAACTACTTTGGACACACTGTACTGTAGATATGATCAATTTGATATCGCAAAGGAAACTTTTGAAGTAATAGCCGACTATGAGAGCCTGCTAGATCTTTTCATATGCCACCTCAACCCTAGTTCTATGCGTCGTCTTGCCAAGAAGAAATCGGAGATCCTGAGCTGAGACGATACTGTGAAAGGATACGGTCTACAGGTGTGGTGGCAACTGGGACATCAAGACTCCAACCGACATGAAGAAGAGCATACCTCGATGGGAGCTAGCTGGGGAAGTAATTCCATATACCTTGATCTAAGCGTTCTTGGAGTTCCAAATACGGATTCTAGAAAGCCTCATGGGCAGCCTAAATCTCCTGCTTCAGTGAATCCGCATTTGATTCTGTCCTATGTGTTTATGGAATTACACATAAAAGTGCATAAAATCTTACTATTTCTTGTGCCCCCACTATGATTATTACTCTCCTCAGGTTCCACGTGGAGCTGCAGCACCGATTTGTTTTAAGACTGGACTTGCCCATCTTGAACAAAACCAGCTTCCGGATGCACTCTCTTGCTTTGACGAAGTATTCTTGGCTCTGGCTACGGGATCAATCACGTGGAGCTGATATCAAGGCTCAAGCCACAATCTGTGCTCAGTACAAGATAGCCGTTACTCTCCTTCAGGTAAAAGCCTAACTCTCTCATATATGATATCTCCCCTCTCTATGAAATAAAATCATCTCATTAAGCGCCAAGGACGAAATGGCAAGACTCTCAAGGCATCTAGCTTCACTGCCACTTCTGGCAAAGCACCGTATAAACTGCATACGAACTGCAATCAAACGAAACATGGAAGTCCAAAACTATGGCGACTCTAAGCAGATGCTGGAGCTGCTTCTCTCAAAGGCACCAGCGAGCAAGCAAGAAGAGTTAAGAGAACTAGTTGATTTCTGTGTACAAAGAGGCACCTCGAACAAATCCATTGACCCGCTTGAAGATCCGTCTCACTTATGCTCAGCAGGTTATCGACCATTGGGTATGATGTTTGTGATCACTGTGGCACAAAGTTTGCCGCGCTTTCGTCGCCTGGTTGTATTATTTATGATATGAAAAGCATTAAACGGCTAGTGGTTATAGACATTATTACAGTTGGTTTTAATTAACATTAAGAAAGTTTCGAACTGGGTTACATGTAAGAACATTTGATTTTGTGTATTCGTCTGTATATTGATTTGATTAATTTGTATCGCTTCTTTTTTTCTTGTACAATCTGAAACGTTACTTTTATTTGTTGTCTGTGTTCGAACTCGCGACTTTGACCGATACTTTTCTTTTGGTGGTCAGCTATTACACCGGTTAAGCTACTGACGCGGAAGAATAGTGACCAAACTTACTATTCAAAGATATGGTCTCGTCCGACCGTATCAATGTCCGAGCCGGTCTTGAGTAGTGCTTTGGAAAGTAATTGTTTGGACTTTGGAGATGCAAACAAAAACAAGGCTCTGGCTAGCATATAGAAATTTCAAACACAATTTAACATCGTGATTCATTACCTAGAATGCAAATGGTTGCTGCTACTTCATTACATAACTAAAGACGGAACAAACTAGAGAATGTACAAACTTTAACAACCAAGTCAATTCTCAAACAACTTTAGATATATATGACAAATATCGACTAAATTTGATGGAGTTGGATATGTTATGTACTTTTTAGATCCTAAATACTCCATCTCGACCCGGACCTGATATGGACCTAAAAAATTACAGGTATTTTAGGGGTATTTTAATTATTGATTCAAACCGATCCGGACCCGAGAAGAACCGACCCGAACCCGAACAAAAAAAATTCTAAATACCTATTGGATCCAAATGTTCAAGACCCGAAGGACCCGGACTCGAAAGAAACTGGTCCGAACCCGATCTGAAGACCCGAACGCCCAAGCCTACCACAAGTTGCTCAAATATTTTCAAATATAACCGCAAAGTTGCAAAAGATATCTCATCAATCGAGAGAACACACAACTCTGTGTATTGTGCGTGATGACAAATAACATTGATAACAACTCTGTTCTATAAATGTGTGATTTACAATATGAGCTTAATTACTGTGGCCCAGATAAAAGTTTCTTATAACAAACCTAACACGGGAAAGAAGGTAGGTCAATTATTGCATTGCTCCGATGAAACTCTATTTTTTCCTCAATAAATTACACTAAAATAAAATAATTCTATTATAAAGTAATTTTTATTCTAAAGGTGTTATTCTGTAATAGAATTATTATAGAGTGAAATATAGATGAATATCACTTTTTCACTTCAAATATAGAGTAAAATATGATATTCCTCTATATTATAGAATAACACCATTGGAGCAAAAATTACTCTATAATATAATTACTTTATTTTAGTGTAAATTATGACATCTTCAATCCCATTCTATTTTCCACTCTAAAATAGAGTTTAGAGTAAAAGTGCTCCAATAGTATTCTATTTTTCACTCTATAATAGAGTAAAAAATGGATTTACTCTATATATAGAGTAAGTTATTTTTTGTTGTTCATCACTCTATTTTTCATTCTAAAATATAGTACCATTAATTAGAGTATAACTCAATTATATTATAGGATTATTCTATTTCAAAGTGAAAAATATAAAGCTATTGAAAATAGTTTTATAGAAGAAAAAATAGAATCCTATTGGAGATGCCCTCAGAGCTTCTCTCTAAGACTCTAACCATTCTTAGCATTCATCACTTTATTGATCTTGTTATTGTACTCTGCTTGTGAGAGATTACCAGTCCTTAAGTTACTGCTTTTTGTAACTTCCTACGTGTCTCTTTGTAATAGCTTTAAACATTGTCAAATGTCCATATAGAAAAGCCAAGAAAAATTAAGCAAGGTACTTAGAAAAAAAAAAGTACGTTAGTTGCTTATAGCATTCATTTGTTATAACTTATACGTCCACATGACAAAACACACCGTGTCGTTATCGCTTTTGTAGTTGTCTCATATTCTACTCTTTAGCGACCAACTCGATCGCATCCCTCAAAATAAGAAGAATATTCGTATTTGTGGATGGATTTTAATTAGGCTGCTTCTTGGTGCACTACAAGAATATGACTACAAGCCTACAGTAATGATTACCTTTCGAATCTTGCTTTAAGTTTGTAGGAGATGGATTACACCCTTCCACAAGGCCTATCGAATAACAGGTCCTATTCCAGCAAGTTGGATCAGTTTGGTCGGCTCGGCGGCCAAACGTATCGGCTCGATCATAGAGTGCTTTTACCCGGTCGAGTAAGCCGACCAGAAGTACTCTCATTCAAACAATTGGCGCCCACCGTGGGGCTGACTAAAGTAACGTTCTAGATCTCATGGTTCAAGAGGACGCCACCTTCGGCGCTCCGGGCGGAGAACCGACCCCAACGCCCGAAACCGAGCCACCCATCGCCGTAGATTTTATGAACTCTATCATGGCTCGACTTGCTCGTCAAGACGAAGTCCAAAAGACGACCAACGACCAATTAGCTGCTTTGGTCGCGGTACTCACAGCTCCCGACGGCCAAACAAGCCGTCCCCAGCAGATACGCCGTCGCCTCTTTAACACCAACCCAACGGTGACCGGAGGCGACCATATCTCAGACGATTCGGAGCCTAATGAAACCCTTCTCGCCGACCACCCCCCAGTAGGTTCTGATCTTGCAACCATATGCGAGCTCGCTGAGCTCAAACTCAGCTTCCAACAAATGAGTGAGAAGATCCATCAAGTAACCAGCGCGGCCCCGCAAATCGAGAGCGTCCTCGCCGCAACATCACGCACTCCTTTTACTAGCGCTCTGACCAGTGTGCAACTCGGAAAGATAGAGAAGCTGCGCCTACCCGAGTACAAACCCGGTGGAGACCCAGTGGAACACATGACAGCTTTCAACATCGCGATGGCACGGGCTCGACTCCCCGACGAAGAAAGGGACGCATGCTACTGCCAACTGTTCGTCGAAACTCTCCACGAGCAAGCCCTAACCTGGTTTTCTCAGTTAGAAGAAAACTCCATCGGAAGCTTCCGCGACTTGTCAGCAGCTTTTCTCAAGACTTACATTATGTTCACCAAGCGCAGCGCTACCGCCTCTAGCTTGTGGAATCTCAACCAAACCAAAGACCAGAGCCTCCGCGACTACATGGAGAAGTTCAAAGCCGTAGTCTCGAGGATTGAAATTCCAGACTGTATTGCCATCGACGCCCTGCGGATCACGTTGTGGGTTTGTTCTAAATTCTGAGAGGATTTATACCAAAACCCAACTACGTCGCTCCATGACGCTATCGCGCGATCTGACAATTTCATCCGAATGGAAGAAGATACTAACTCCATTCTCAGCAAGATGAACGCACCCAAAGCTCCAGCGGCTAAAAACGCCAACACGCGACAAGAACCGCGCCATCATGCTCCAATCGACAAAAACGGCCGCAAAGACGGATACATGTATGTCGTCAACGAGAACAACGTGCTGGTTTCAACTCTCGTAGTCCGTGGAGAAGGATGGAACAAGTGGGTAAGGGAGCTCGATTCGTCCGACAAACCAGTCGACGCCGTTTGCTCGACCCAGGCTACAACAGCAGCAGGTTCAGTGGCATGACCTTCCAGAACCGTCGATCTCACCAAACATTGCAAGTATCACGACGTCAAAGGGCACGATATGACAGAGTGCAAGTCACTCTATGCGCACTACCTCTCATCCTTAGCAAGTGGCGACTTCAAGTTCGAACCCCTAAAGGCTAAGCCAAAGAACGGCAAGAGCTGGAGCAAGAATAAAGAAAGGAGAGCCCAGCGCAAAGCTACAGGCAAAGGTCGACATAGCAAAACTCAACAACAACAAGATGACGAGGAGGATGCTCCGAAGAGTAACGGCAAGGCAGACTCCTCGGCCGACGAAGAGCAACCAGCTAACCGCAGACGCATTGAGGTCATACTTTCTCAGGAAACCTTATCGTCGGACGATGAGAACGATGACACACCTGTACTCAAAGATTTGAGAGATGTTCTGAAACAAAAGTTTGAATCCGAAAATAGCAACAGCTCCACGTGCAATGATCTCTGAACAACGTTGAATGCACGGAAGTTGCGGCGTATCTCGACAGTTGACCCCGATCCCAAAGAACGCTCGAACGGCGACCTTAGGGATAAACTCAACGCAGGAGCATGCGATCTCCGAATCCGCCTCAATCGTTTGAAGCCCACTGACCTCCGGAGGCGTTTGGAGCAAACTAAGATGTCAAGCAATGACACTCCGTCATAAAAAAACGACAGCAGTGTACCAACCGATTTACGCGCCTTCTTAGACTCCAAGCATGTACAAACGCGACGTCAACTAAATGTCATGATGGGGAGTTCTCCTCCTTGCGGCAACTCTGTTCGCTCCGTCAAGGATTACCGCCGGCAGGTCGTGACTTCGTAGAGATGGGCGACTAGACCGCCAAATCACCCTCCGATAACCTTTTCGCCGGATGACGCTGAGGGGATTCACGTACCCCACAATGACCCTCTTCTTGTGATTCTTGGAATTGGGAAGTACGACGTCACCAAGGTCCTCATCGATACAGGAAGCTCCGTCGACCTCATCTTCCGAGGAACCCTGCAGAAGATGGGAGTCAATCTCGACGACATCAAACCATCCTCCAGAACATTAACCGGCTTCAACGGATCCTCTGAAACAATACTGGGAACAATCCGCCTTCCGGTACGCGCATGTGGAGTCACTCGGACTGTCAAGTTTGCCGTTGTAAGCACGAAGGCCCCTTACCACGCCATACTTGGAACCCCCCGGATACACTCAATGCAGGCCATTCCATCTACATATCACCAGTGTGTCAAGTTTCCCGGTACGGACGGAAAAATCAAACCACTGTGAGGAGATCAAAAAGCCGCTAGGGAACTCCTAGTCGCCACAGTTAAACTCCAACGATCGTCTTTATCGGTTAACTACGTCACTCCTCCAACCTATAAAGCCTGCTCCCAGGAAGGCGAAATTCTCGAGTTACCTATTGACGATACCAATCCAAGCCGAACCGCAAGGATGGGTGCGTATATGTCTGAAGAAATGCAGCGGTCAGTTCTCGACTTTCTCAAGGCGAATGTGTCCACATTCGCGTGGTCCATGTCAGACATGAAAGGAATTGATACGGCCATAACAACTCACGAACTAAACGTCGATCCGACAGTCAAGCCTATCCGACAGAAGCGACGCTAGCTCGGTCCAGATAGGTCAAAGGCTGTAAACGAAGAGGTCGACCGGTTGCTTGGCGCTGGTTCAATTGCTGAGGTGCGCTACCCTGAGTGGTTAGCAAATCCAGTAGTCATCAAAAAGAAGAACGGGAAGTGGCGCGTCTGCGTCGACTTCACAGACTTAAATAAAGCCTGCCCAAAGGACAGCTATCCTCTTCCCAGCATCGACCATTTAGTCGAGTCCACGGCTGGAAATGAGATGCTCACTTTCATGGACGCTTTCTCTGGGTACAACCAAATCATGATGCACCCCGACGATCGCGAAAAAACGGCATTTATCACGGATAGAGGAACCTACTACTATAAGGTCATGCCATTCGGTTTGAAGAACGCAGGAGCAACCTACCAACGGCTTGTGAACAAAATGTTCGCAGACAAGCTGGGCGTCACCATGGAAGTATACATCGACGATATGCTTGTCAAGTCGTTACACGCTGCTGATCACCTCTGTCACTTGAAAGATTGCTTCGAAACCCTCAACAGATACGGCATGAAACTGAACCTAGCAAAGTGCACGTCGGGGTTTCCTCAGGCGAGTTCCTTGGATACATAGTCACGTAGCGGGGAATCAAAGCCAACCCGAAGCAGATCTCCGCGGTCCTGAACCTTCCGAGCCCAAAAAACAGTAGAGAAGTGCAACGGCTTACGGGTAGGATAGCTGCACTCAACCGGTTCATCTCCAGATCCACCGACAAATGCTTGCCATTCTACGACTTCCTTCGAGGTAACAAAAGGTTTATCTGGGATGAGAAATGCGAGGAGGCATTTATCCAACTCAAGCATTATCTGACAACACCACCCGTTCTCGCCAAGCCAGATGTCGGCGACGTTCTATCTCTTTACGTCGCAGTATCACTAGCAGCAGTCAGTAGTGTTCTAATAAAAGAGGATCGTGGTGAGCAAAAGCCAATCTTCTACACGAGTAAGCGCATGACCGGACCAAAACGCGATACCCAACTCTGGAGAAAATGGCACTGGCAGTCATCGAAGCGGCGAGAAAGCTTCGCCCTTACTTTCAGTCACATTCGGTTGAACTATTAACCGACCAGCCCCTCCGAACGATACTTCAAAATAGAAACAGGTCCGGAAGACTAACGAAGTGGGCTATCGAACTCGGTGAGCTTGATATCACTTACAAGAACAGAACTGCAGCGAAATCTAAGGTTCTCGTAGACTTCTTAATCGAATTGGCCCCGGAGTTAGAGCAAGATCTCACACTCCCAAACCCAAACTGGACACTGCATGTCGACGGATCTTCGACTAACAGGGGCGCAGGTGCTGGAGTTCAACTGCAATCCCCGACCGGCGAATTGATCAGGCATTCTTTTAGCTTCGGCTTTCCAGCCTCGAACAACGAAGCAGAATACGAATCTTTGATCGCTGGACTCCGCTTAGTAAAAGCTGTCAAGGCCAAACGCCTAAGCGCCTACTGCGACTCGCAGTTAGTCGCCAGTCAGTTTAGCGGCGATTACGACACCCGCAACGATCGGATGGACGCCTACCTCAAGATCGTACAGGGCTTAGCCGCAGAGTTCGAATTCTTCAAACTCGTCAAAGTTTCCAGAGGATAAAACGTCTGCGCCGACGCCCTTGCAGCCCTTGGAAGCAAGCTTCGTGACCAAGCTAAACGAACTATTCCAATACACCGCATTGAGAAGCCGAGCATCGATATCTCGACGGACCAAACCATCATCATAGCCCCAATCGCCGAAACCAACACTCTCGTTACTGATGAATTCGGCCCCGACGGGCGAACTGAGTTCATCGACTATCTCTCAAAGGGGGAACTTCCAACCGAGAAATGGGCAGCCCGCCGACTAAAAACGCGCAGTGCCCATTATGTCGTCCTAGACAACAAACTCCATCGATGGACTGCGAGTAAAGTACTCCTCAAATGTATCCATGGCGAAGAAACAGTCAGGGTTATGACCAAAACACACGAAGGCGCTGGAGGAAACCATTCGGGTGGACGAGCATTAGCAATCAAAGTGAGAAGCCTAGGCTTCTTCTGGCCAACGATGAACGCAGATTGCGAGTCCTACGCCAGAAGCTGCGACAAATACCAACGGCATGCACCAAGCATCCATTGTCCAACTGAAATGTTACGAACGACGGTCACACCGTACCCGTTCATGCGATGGGCAATGGATAACATAGGACCTCTTCCATGCTCCCGCCAGCGGCGTTTCATTCTCGTCCTCACTGATTACTTCCCCAAATGGATCGAAGCTGAAGCCTACACTCAAGTCACCGACAAAGAAGTCCGTGGGTTCGTCTGGAAAAACATTATCTGCCGCCACGGTCTACCGTACGAAATCGTTACTGATAATGGATCACAGTTCATGTCGGGCAACTTCAAGGAGTTTTGCAGCAAATGGAACATTCGTTTGAGCCCCTCTACCCCTCGTTACCCACAGGGAAACGGCCAAGCGGAATCCTCCAACAAGCTCATCATCGACGGCATTAAGAAACGTTTAGACCTGAAAAAGGGTCATTGGGCCGACGAACTCGACGAAGTTCTATGGAGCCACCGCACAACACCACGAGGGTCGACCAAATCGACACCTTTTTCTCTTGCATACGGTGTCGAGGCTATGGCTCCCGCAGAAGTTAACGTTTCAAGCCTCCGACGCTCAGAAATGCCCCAGTACGTCGAACTCAACAAGGAGATGCTGCTTGATGCCCTCGATGAAATTGAAGAATGACGGAACCAAGCTCTGCTGCGAATCCAAAACTATCAACATCAGATAGAGAGTCACTACAACAAAAAGGTCCGAGCCAGACCCCTTGAACTCGGTGACTTTGTCATGCGCAAAGTGTTCGAGAACACTAAGGAGCTGAACGCCGGCAAACTCGGCGCTAGGTGGGAAGGACCTTACAAAATCATCAAAGTTGTGAAACCAGGAGTCTACCGACTTCAAACGTCAAGCGGAGAAGAAGTGCCTAGAGCATGGAACTCAATGCATCTAAGACGCTTCTACTTAAAAAAAAAAAAAAAAAAAATCGAGTAGATGCACCTCTGCGGTCACTTCTACTCGACCGAGTAAATGCGCTTCCAACGGCCACTTTCACTTGGGAAAACCGAACTACGAATGGCTTGATCCTCAACCGAGGTACGTAGGCAGCCTTAACCGGTCCAGCTGTAACAAAACCAAAGTCAAAATCTTGTTCTTTGTTTCGACTCCGATCGAGTAAATGCCGATTGTCGAACCCAACGGCTCCCGTACCTCCAGCAGGGGGTACGCGGACACTCACGTTCCATCTCCTAGCTATGTCCTGATCAGACACTTAGCCTGAGGACCAAACGGTCGCGAGTCACCTGTGCCCAAAGAGCACTGACCGACCAAACAGAGTGAATCTTTAACCTTTTCTCGACTAAACGCGTAACGGATTAGCTACCCATTTACTCGATAGTCTTTGAGAAAATGCGTAAAAAGAACCTTCTACTCTTAGACTCAGTGTCTTGTTTTCAAAGTAGAAAAACGCGTCTAGACGTTATCTCAATCGAAACACGACAAGAACTGAACAAAGTCCCTTAGCGGGTTGTGTCGTTATCTATTTGCAAAAGCCAAAGGTCAAGAATCTATTGTCTCTAGGCGAACATATCGCGAGACTCTAAAGATAACTGAAATTCACTTGGACAAATTGCAAGTACAGATTGGGAACACAACAACCCGCAAATCTAAAAGTCTGCTTCAAAACAGCGACTTGCCGATAAAATGAAAGTACGTCTAGTAATACAACAACAGGGTCTATCAAGACCACAAACACAAAAAGAACAAAGAAGACACAGACAAAGCGTCAAGGTGCAGAATCTTGACCGACCTCCTCTGGCGTCCCAAGAGCAGAAGGACCGATTGGGTCTTCGGTAGCAGCAACGACGACATCTCCTCGACTCTTTCGTCTTCCTCCTCTTCGCCTTCTCATCCTTCAGAAGAAGAATCCAAGACGAGGACAGGATCCTCGATGCCCACGTTCCCGGCCTCTTCCTCTCGAACCGGAGTGTTGCCTATCTCAAGGTTCTCCCTCCCGGGGACCTCCTCCAGGTTCTCGTTCTCTGGAGGTTCACCAGGACCACCTCCCTCCGGGACCCCGACGCGCTCGGCCGGGACCGACGTGACATCGACCAATGGCTCCTCCGATGGATCCTCGGTAATTTCGAGCGAGGTGATGAGCTGAGAAACCGTCCCTGGTCCGATCAAATCTACGTTCGATCCATAAGGATCAAACGACGCTCTAAACTTGTCCTCGACGAAACGAGAAGGGAGAACCAGCGGAGAAAGAGTGAGGTCGCTATCAGACAGCGGACCTACACAAAACTTCGTAGCCTCTGCCTCGTAGAGTTTCTCCTGCTCGGCAAAAACGTCGATCATTTCTTGCGGGATCTCCGTCCCACTTGCCTTTATCATCTCGAAGCACTTCCTCGTCCCCAAAGCTTGACCGTACAGATTCTTCACTTTCCCAAAGGCGTCCAAGTGAGTTAAATGGTCGCGCACGTGACCAAAGCAGCGGTTTGCCTTCTCGATCATAGCAGCTTTGACCCTTTCCCTCTCACGAGTAACCTCGAGTCCCCGGGAGTCTCTCAAGCGTTGCCTCTCTCTGATCAATTTCTCAACCGCAGCGTCCCTTTCCTCGAGTAGCTCAGTCTTCTCCTTTTCAAGGGTCGCAGTCGCTTGCTCCAAACGGGTGTTCTCTCGGGCAAGCTCTTTCTTGGCCGCGCCGGCGGATTTGAGCTTACCCTCCAGCTCTTCGAACTTCACTCGAAGAACTTCTTTCTCCTTCGCAGCCTTCTCGTTAGCCTTCTTATGCTCAGCCCTTACCCTCTCAATGGCCTTCAATCTTGCTTGAGCGAGCTTGTCCGAAGATCCCAACTGGATCATCGTCTGCTTCAGGGCGCTGTCGTATTTCTCAACAAGAAAGTTCATGCTCCCGTCACTCTGCAAAATGACAAACACGGACCACGTGAGATAGATGAACCCAATAAATCAAAGAAGGAGATGAAAGGTGAAAGGTAGCACAGATACCCGCGCTCTCGAGGAAGCAGCGTCGATGTATTCATTCTTGAAGTAAAGGTCTTCCAGTTGCGGCATCTCCTTCGTCCCACCACGAATTTGACGCGTCAGCTCCGCACACCTAAGGGGATTAAGGATCAGGGGAGTTGTCTCGTTGTAGGAAAAGTCGACGCGATCAGGGAATTCGACCCTCTTTCTCTTCGCTACGGAACCTTCAGATTCAGACCTTTTTCTCGCAGAAGAATATGGAGTAGACCTCGCGGGCTCACCACCAGAACCTCCTTCTCGCGAGCAGGTTTTCCTCCTTTCCTCTGACAGGTTTCCAGGAGTACCGCTGGCCTCCCCAACAGCTTCGACTATGGCCGCGTCAGCAGCGTTCGCGTCGGAGATAGAAGGATGGGGCTCTGCCTCAACAGACCTCTTAGTTCTCTTCCTCGGGTGACCATCTAATGCCGCCCCGACTAAAACGGCCTCTTGCCCTTCTGCCCCGCCACGAGACCTTTTTCTCCCATCCTTCTTCTTTTTGGACTTCGAACCCTCGGAAGTCGCATCGAGGGGAGCAGACTCTTCGGGAGGAACCTCGTCGGTCGCTCCCACCTTAGTCCTTTTGGTCTTTTTCTTCTTCTTGGGACCAGAAGCAGAAGTCTCTGCCGTGCCCCCCTGGTCGGTTGCAATAGGGCCCTCCTCTCTGGAGGCTCCTTCTCTGGAGGCTCCTTCTCGGGAGGTTCCACCACCTTCGGAAGTGACGTCAACTCCGGAGTTAGACGGTCCCTGAGGATCGACTGTAGTCGACTTCTTCGTGAGCAGCTGCAACTTTCCTTTCAACAGAGCGCTTAGATCCAGAACTCCGTCCATTTCTATGGCTTTGTCGAGAAGTCTCTGTTGTTTGCGAGTAAACAAAGGGAGGCGCGACTTACGAGGACCGAGAACGCAAGGAAGCCTCGACTCCCAATCAACTGCAAAAGCAGAGAATCAACATGAAAAATCGCAAAAGGAAACTCGAGTAGGCCCTAAAAACAATCAGCAGGCTTACCTCTAGCGATCCTAGCTTGCTGACGACGTATCCACTCCCGACTAAGATCCGGCCAACGAAGATGACTATGCGCCGCGATCGGTTGAGCACTTTCGAAAAACTTCTCGGGGTAGGCGATCGTATTCGGATGACGAACTGCAAATACAAGGATAAGAAAAGTTAGGACTAACGACTAAAACGAAACTCCAACAGATGAGTCTCTACCGAGTTACCGGTTCCACAGAACGCGGTAGTCGTCTCCCGGCGGCTCTTCGAAAGCATGTTCATCAGATTTCACAAAGAAATACGCGTGTTGCCAATCGTGCGTCTTATTTGGATGACCGGTCAAGACGTTGTAGTTCAAACGCATTTTCACCGAGAAGATCCCGTTTGGCTGCGCCTTCGTGAAAGTCAACTCCTCGAAGACCCTCACGCTCATCGAGATGTCCATCTCAGCTGCCATTACCATTAGCATGACGGCTATTCGCAGCGACCCGTTCAAAAGTTGAGAGATGGAAATGTCTTGGCGGAATGCGTAGGATGTCACTAACCGAGGAATCGGGAACCATAGCTTCGTATGATCCCCGAAATAGGACTCATACACACATTGGTAACCGACCGGAGCCGATCCGGGATGCTGCTCGGCAGACGGGATGATGTAAGTAACGCCAGCACCGCCGCTCGCCCTTAACATATCCCTCACGGTATGATGAGAAGCAGAAGATCCAAACACATTCCCCCACGACTGAGCCCGCGGGTCCCGTAGCAGTCCGGGTGGCAGCGGAGCCAGCTTTTCGAAGATCCCACCAGGATGGTAAATAGTTGGGCGACAGTCTATCTGGTCGAAACAAACTCTCTTGCGAACCTGTCTCAAAGGCGTCGGAGACCGATCAGACTCATCAGCGTCGCCATGTTCGGAACCAGTCGCAGTATCGCCTTGATCTCTCCCTCTATCCTCACTTCCGCTCACATCACTGCTCCCGACTTCAACACGATCGGCGTCTTCATCACGAATCATCCTATGAGCATCAGCGACCAAAAGACGCTGAGATAGAGTCATGTTTTTCGTGTCCCGAAGAGCATAGAGTCATGTTTTTCGTGTCCCGAAGAGCATCGTGACCAAAGGACTACTGGTCGCTGACACATCTCTGGTCGGACTCGGAGAATCTGCGATGTCCTTCCCTTTCTCTTCTCGCGACAATCGACTTCTCGGAGGCATGTTCCTTAATTCAGGGGACGACTATAACCGTCGAACGATACCAACGAGTCTATACGAAGAAAAACCTATCTAGAGAGAGAAAGCAAAAGTAGAGAGAAGGGAGAGAAAATGGGATACCTGAATCTTTAGAGAAGAATGACGAAAGCAAAGGAGAAAGATCTATTTATCGCAAAAACGAAGGCACGTTCTCCGGGCACAATCATTAGGTCTAAACAGGCCTAAATGGGCCTCAAAAGGCCGCCTAAATGCCCAGAAACCTACTCGCGACGGTTTGGTTTCTCGCTCGAACCGATTTTCAATCAGGTTGTCAGGCCGGAATCAATTCCTGGTCTTGATTTAAACCGGTCCCCAATTAACCAGCAAAACCGATCTCCGTCGCTTTATCCAAGATGATCTATCACCCGAGTAAAACTGTATCCCACTATAAAAGTGAGTCAAGGCAAGCGCTACTCTGAGCGACCAGAGACACCTACAGAACATCAAGCGACTAAAAGCACATACCGACGACTAAACGGGAAGGGTTATCCCTTGTATTAGAGCCGACTATCCGAATAAACCTGACCCACAAATTCACTGAGACCGCCATGTCGCTCACAAGTGAACTGGAGGGGGACTTATTGTAGGAGATGGATTACACCCCTCCACAAGGCCCATCGAATAACAGGCCATAATCCAGCAAGTTGGATCAGTTTGGTCGGCTCGGCGGCCAAACGTATCAGCTCGACCTTAGAGTGCTTTTAGCCGGTCGGGTAAGCCGACCAGAAGTACCCGGCTTGGAGAGAACCTTGTCCAGGCCCGCATACTCGGCCTCTCGCATCAAGGCCCAAAGAGATACGAAATTAGGGCATCAAGGGCAGGAGTCCTATAAAAGGTGAAAGGGAAGCAAGAAGGAGAGGACTTTTGGACCATTGAACAGACCAAGTGGCTAGATCTAGGGTTTTTAGGCGATCTCTCTGATCTTGTTACTCTTCGATCTTGTTGCTCTTTTATTTTCCTGTCACTCTTGCAGCCCTTCAGACTAAATCTAAATAAAATGTCTTTAGTCATCCCATTTCTGACTTCTTTCATCTTAGTCGACTGAATCCCGTTCAAACAAAGTTTCGATAACTATGGCTTATAATTATGATTTTACTTTTTAAGATGTCTTTCTAAGTCTCCCCCATCGTGAGATTACTGCACAACAGCACAAGCACTATAAAAAAATCAAACAGAAAAATGTACAAGTACAAGTACATATCATATATGATGCACCAACTTCTTGGCCACGGCAACAAAAATTAACAAAATAACTGCAAAATTTAGAAGTCAGATTAGGCCTAAAGATACATGCTCACTTCTGCTACGAATGTGTTGTTTTCTTAAACCAAAATGGTATATATTTTCAAAAGAAATATATTTAATCTATATTATGCCAAAGAGCAGTTCGTTTCCCCAATTTGAAAATCTTTAGACCATCCATTTATTATAGCTTTGTTGACCCTGTTTAAACTCCTATTTAAGTGTGTATAACAAGATGGACGTGCTAATAATACTAATCTTCTACAATTCATTGTTTTCGAATATCTCAGCAGTCAAGGCCTTCATTTCACGTACCGTTGAAGTATATATCTACCATGGTGGCAAAAATATTATTCTATACCAACATTACGTCGGATATAACAATTACTAAATATTCATTATCAATTATAATATCAACACGCTGTAAAAAACTACAATATCAACATATTATAAACGCATACAATATCAATATAATTTAGATTTTAAGAAACAATTAATAACCGTATTTTTGTTCATGATCTAGAATTATGAATCCATCACAATATTAATAATCTTCTAGCAAATTTAAAATAGTATCGTAAAATAATGTATAAAATGAAGATACAGTTAAGCTTTAGGCTCATCATTCTTGACGGCATGGCCAATTCCGGGGCTGTGTCCTGGTGTCGTAGGCTTGAAGTCATCTCCTTTCTTATGACCCATACCGGGACTGTTTCCCGGAGAAGTAGGTGCGAAGTCGTCGGTAGTTCCGGTTTTTAAATGATATTGATCGTTCATTTTCTCAAACATTTTCCCTTCCTTGGGCTTGAAGTCATCTTTAAACCCCTTAACATTTGCATGCGCTTTCTTATGCCCCACCCCTGGACTGTTTCCTGGAGCAGTGGGTGCAAAATCGTCTGTAACCCCGGGTTTGAAATTATCTTTACCGTTAGTTTTCTGCAACTTTCTTCCTTCCGTGGGCTTGAAGTCACCTTGAAACCCTTCAACATTTGCATTATCTTTTTTATGTCCTATGCCAGGTTTGTTTCCTGGAGAAGCACGCACAAATTGACCCGTAGATCCAGCTTTGAAATGGTCTTGGCCGATTGTTTTCCTCAACTTTCTTGCTTCAGTGGTGATCGGTGCTTGGTCAAATATTATCAAGATGATGATATTGGTCACAATGACAGCCAATAGCTTCATTTTTTTTTTTAGGAAATAGAACTAAGGTTTATAGGAGTTTGTATATATGAGTAGTTGTGCTGGAAATATGGAGTAAGAATGCCCCCAAGATACTGTATTTATAGGGACATGAGATTGGTTATGCCGCCGTTTGTTGAATTTAAAATGTGTGGACAATGGCCACATTGATTGCTTTTCGACCGTCTATTTATCAACATAATAGTAGTGATTTAATTTACACCATAAAGTATTCATATAATAATTCCAAGACCGTCTTAAATTGTTTGAAGGGTTCTGTTCTAAAATATATTTAAATATAATAGTGTCATGCAAATGTAGCAAGCTGTTAGTAAATCGACATTTTGAATGTTACAGTTCAATTCTATCTCATATTGACAAAATAATTTCATTAAAAAATTTATCATCTGCTTTATATTTGTCGTTTAACTAGCTACGCAAAATCTTATTCATTTACAGGAAATAGACATTCTTGTGAGTTCTCCATTCACATAAATACATACCGTAATAGATTTGTCTTTCCTTTGGGAACAAACAAGTGGGACACTCGTTCATATTTTGTTGCTCGTGTAGACTAAAATGGAAAAAAATGCTATAATAGACTATCAATGAACGATGAATATTGTATGTGTTAAAGGAGATTCCAAAATATTGGTCGATTGTTATCTCTGTTGAAGGTGAAACATACAATATAACAAAGCCGGCCCTAAAGCTCTCATAGTGGTCCATTGTTGAATGTACAGCACTTATTTGTATTCTGATTTTTTGTAAAGTATATTTGCTTGCAAATTGGATTAACAATCTAAATTAATCGGGACATTGTTTTGCAATGACTTCGAAGGCTAAGAAAAGCCGCCCTTTAACAACCACAGAACTGCACTTGAAACAAGGTTATTTAATTTCACACTAGTTTAAAGCATGAGTTGATTACATTGAGGGGCACTTTTTGTCTTTCTCTTACATTCAGAGGCACATCTTACATGTGAGACACTTTGTTGTGGGCCAGCAGTAAATTCTAGACAATTTTATCCTTAATGAACATTTTTGTGGATGGATGATGCATGGACGGGATATATGGACATGTGATGTGTGGACAGGTGATGTGTGTACGGGTGATGTTGAGATGGTGTCTATATGAGATAGTGGTGTATAAAACGGTCATGTGTGGATGGGTTTTACATAGATGGATGAAGTTGCAGCATGAAAGTTTTGCCCACTCATGTTTTTGCCAAATACAATTCAAACACTCGTCCACACAATTTTTGTTGTATGTTTGTGTTACGAGAAAAAAATTAGTGGACAGGTGTTAATATTGCAGTGGATGAGATAAATTAATCTAGTGGATGAGTGTTTGAATTGTATTTATCAAAAACATAGTTCGGAAGATTATATGGAAATTTTTTTTGTGGATAAAAGTGTAGAATTAAAAGTTTGAGATGAAATCAAGAGGATATTTTTGCATGCCAAAGAATTTGGGGTAAAAAAAAAATAAACTACAAAATATGGAGGATCTGATGTGAAAATAATATGAACTTCACCATTGTTGGCTAGTTTTCAATCTTCGACCTAGGAGAGAAGACGGCAAGTCTGTTACGGTGCACGGAGACGGCGAGCACGAGCTGAAAGCACAACACGAAGGAGGAGCTGAGCACGGCGTGAAAACTCACCGCATTGGAAGCTAAGACGGCAATCTGAGATGAGGTGACCACGGTGAAGAGGCGACTTGAGAAGAAGAGTTGGTTGCATGACGGAGGGAGGAGAGTAGCTGAAAAGCGACATAATTTTTCATGGTGGCCATCCACATCCATAACCTCTGTTGCAAAAAAAATCATCATCACAAAAACAAAAACAAAAATAAAAGGAGGAAACTTTAACTGAAACAAGAGATTGGTGTTGGAGAAAGACTTTGGACTTTTACTTTGAAGTATGGATAATATAAATCAACCATAAAGATCAAAGCTTTCAATTTCCTACCAATGGAAATCTCTCTCAAACCAACGTTCCTGACCACCACCTATGCTTCTTGTCGCTCTCTACCAACTCCACATAAAACGACTGTACTCAATGTCGCTCGATCTATCCAGTAAACATAACATTTCTTCTCCATGGACCGACTCGTTCCTCACTCACCACCACCATGCCCGAGTTTGAATCCACAATCCATCCCGTTTCTCCTCAAACTCATCTTCTCCATTATCTTTCTCTTTCCATGGACAGACTTGTTCCTCACTCATCGCATCATGACATCTCGAGTTACCGGAATCACCACAAAAGTCAGAGAATTTACAGATCTAAGATACAAGACCTTCTTTCTCCTCCGGAGTTCCATTGATTGGGTTAGGGATTTGGCTCCATCGACGATAGAGAGAAAGGCTTCATCGGTGGTGTTAGGGATTTCATGGACAAGAAGATTACGGATTTCATCGACGAGAGGATTGTAGTTTGTGAGATTTTATTATAAAAAAAAATATTATTGATTAGTTATCAAAAAAGAGGTAACGAGAGAGAATGTAAAAAGAGAGACAATAAGGGTATTGGAGTCTTTAGACACACAAAATGTGTGTGACAAGTTCAATGTGTCTTAAAGTGTAAATAAAAATTCATAAAGTAAAGTGTCTGTAGTTGTAAAAATTTCTTAAAGCACACTAATGATTTGACAAAAGATATTCTTAATTGACTTTTCTCCCCCTCTTTTAAAGTCGAATATAAAATGTAAATAGGATTCTATGCATGTTTGACCATATATGCATAATGTTAAGATTTCAAAACATATAATACACGTTTACATCCTAAGCATAAGATGATGTCAGTCACACTCACAAATCCAAAATCTTCAACTATCCCTGCAAATATAGAATCACCCTTATTAACTCGTTCAAGTAAATACTTGCTATTTTTTTAGGTTTGGTACTTGGTTTAACTCGTTCAAGTAATTGTATTTAGAACTTGGACTTGGTACTTGATAAAAGACTTGCTATATCAAGTACTCGACGGAAAATTTTATATTTGCAAATTTGTTGATTCCGCTTATTACTTGCCAAAATCAAATACTTGTTTTTAAGTTATTTATTAATTGCGAGTAACTAAAATAAAAATACAACTACATACAAAAAGAATTATATTAATTTTGTTATCTTTTTTTTATCAATGGACTTTGTTTTATCAAATCTAATATTTTTATCTGTTTTCAGTTACAATGTAGATAAAAAAAATTTAAGTTATTTTTTACTTGTGAGTAACTAATATAAAATTACAACTATATACAAAAAGAAGTATATTGATTTTGCTATATTTTTTTTATCTGTTTTCAGTTACAATATAAGTAAAAATAAAATATTTTTAACATATAATAACTTTTTAACGGATAACAAGAATTTTTTAGAACGAGTAGCGAATAATATGTAATAGGGCAAGTAAGGAGATAGGTGAAAAGATATAAAAACATTTGATGCTTCAATTATACTAGAAAATAATAAGATTTGTTGGTTTATTACCGATCTGATAATGTTGAGTACTTGACTTTACAGAGAAAAATGGCAAACAGTGTGTATCAGCCAAGCAAAAAAAATTATGGTCAACTAATTAAAAAATTAAGTGGACCAAGATTTTGAGACTAAAAACTTATGCCAATGTTGCGCAAAAGAAAATTTATGAACGAGTAACAAATCCAAGTAACCAGAAGTTAATTTTTTAAACATTTGATATTGGACTTGTGCTTGCAAGTTATTCATCCACAGTAATTGATAGTTGGCTTGATCGTTTCAAATACTTCATTTTACGGACCAGTACAAGACGAGTAGCACGTACAAGCCGAATATTGAGTATCAGTGTCCACCCCTAGGTCTGGGACTTATTATCCGAGATCCGGATTCGATCCGAGATCCGCTCCGGATCCGCTCCGAAAATAGGATATCCGGGGTGCTCGGATCCGAATCCGGATAGTAAAATCTCGGATCCGTGCGAACCGAATCCGGATCCGGATATCTTAATTTTTAGGTCCGGATATTCGGATCCGGATCCGGATATCTTAATTTTTAGGTCCGGATATTCGGATCCGGATCCGGATCCGTATTTTTAAAATACATTAAATTTTTAAATTTTCCTAATATTTATATTTGATATATTAGTATTTATACATGAATTAATCTTATAATATTATAATATTATATTTTAGTTTTTACAATATAATAAACATATATAAATATATTTATAAATATTTAATTTATGTATTATATTAAAAAAATTAGTATTTTTTTGTTAAAAAAATTATTTTTAATTATTTTGACGGATTCGGATCCGGATATCCGCGGATAATAGAATATCGAGACGGATATCCGAAATCCGGATATCCGGAAACCACGAATTCGGATCCGGATACTAAATCCACGGATCCGACGAATCCAGATCCGGATCCGGATACCCTAAATTTTCCGGATATCCGGATCCGTCCCAGGGCTATACCCCTACTTATTTATATAAAATGGTTTTTTTTGTACGATAACTATCTCAAATATAGTACGGACGTAAGGGTTTTCCTAAGTTTTAAATGATTCCAATAAGCGTGTCTTAGCTTTTGTAACTGAATTGCATTAGAAACTTGGCTGTGGAGTTTGCCGGTCCGACCGTAAGTCCTTTTAAAGCATTATTATTTTGAACTGAAGCTCTTGAACAAAAAACGCTATACTACTTTTTCAACATTGATCGTATATGTAACATGGAGAAATTTTCAATGCCAGTGTTCACTTGATTGACTTTATTATGTGTTTGTGGATGTGTTATTAACTACATTTCCGACTCACATGTGTCCGACAAAGCAGCCATGCTTTTAAGAATATACCATTTCCAAATTAAATAATATGACAAAATTACACAAATTAAAAGAGGGAATCAAAATAAACCAAAACATAGAAAAGCAAAGTGGTCAATAGATTCATTAGAATAAAGTCAAAGGCACCATCACCATCAACAAATCCACCATATGGCCCTACCAGTCACTACCACTCACTTATTTTTGTTTTTGGTTTTGTTGAACCGATTTTGCATATGTAGGACATAATGACATATTTAAGATATATCAGATTAATTTAAGATTTTTGTCAAATATTATTATTGTTAAAGCATATACTTAACTAGAGAGCCACATCTCATACTACTAAACATTTGATTCCCATTTTTATTCAATCTCCTCAAGTCTGAGCATTTTCGTGGACATCAAAAACAAGATTTGAGAGAAAAAAAGTATGATAATTAGCATCATAATTTCCAAAAAAGAAAAAATAAAATTAAAAAAAGAAGCAAAAAGCATTTTAAATTTCTTATTATATATAAGTATTCATAGCTTTTATTTATGACAATATATTTTTACAATTTGTAAATGATGTGAATGACGTAGCTAGAATTATTACATAATTTATAGTTATATATTTTAAAACAAAAACTTAGTTTTGAAATGGAAGCATTACAGTGTTTTGAGAATTTGTTTTAAAAAAAAATAAGTATGCGCATGCATATAAATAGACACTTTATATTGCGGAAACTAAAGATGATAAAATACACTGAGATGACGACATGTTGAAAAGTGAAAGAAAGCTTTATAACTTGGTTGTGGCTCCTGAACACAAGGAAGTTCCACGAAGGAACCCACGTTGGTTTCCGCCGCCCAGACTTCTATTTATGCATACAATCAAATTTATTTTTTTTTGTTAAATAAAGGGTTAAACCCGAGTCTATTAAAGACACATACCTAATTTTCGGATGAGAAATGCAGTCCATGACAAGCAATCTCCGGAATATTCTTACGGACGCATCCGCAGTGTAAATCCTAAAATCTACACTAAGTATTTGATAGTGATCGAGGGTTTAATCTAGGGGAAAAAAAGTGATGTGGGCAACGATATCGAACATAACGATATAATCAGATTCCAATAGGCAAAGATGGATTTTATTGATCAATAAGATCGAATACAATGAGAGAAACGAGATCCGATGTTACAAACGAAATCGATAAGAGAAAAGACTTAAAACGAGGTGAAATGAGGTCGAAGTATGTGTGTAGCTCTCTCTAGGGTTTTTCTCCGTCCCCGTCTCCTTGGTCTTCGATCTTCCTTTATAGTCGCGAGTCTCCGTGATCTCCGTAGCCCTTATCTCGATCTCTGGACCTTCCATCTCTCGGAGAGTTCGTCGTGGGCTTCTTATTCGTTCAGGATCGCGCGGCCCATACCGATATCGTCTCATTTGATATATGGACCAAAATTGGATCCAACATTTGTCCCCCAGCCCTTTTGGTTTACTGGGAAACTGAAAGGGTGAGAACTTATTAATGGAATTCTCCAATGTCGTCGCAATTCTCGGGAAGTGGGACGTCACGCGCATCGGCTCGATTTGACTTGTCGGCCATTTTTTGAATCGTGTGGCTAAGATCGACTGTTCGTGGCCGGTTATGATTAATCCTTCCGGGAACCGTTTTCTGTGTACGTATTTATATATTATTTTTTTCTGAGTGTATCGTCTTCTCTAACACGACGATTATGTTTTCGTCATTATCACATTTCTCTTAGATTTTCAACTTGTTTCGGAATCATGGTAAACGAAAGGTTCGGCCCTCATCTCCCCCCGAAAATTCTCAAAGGGAGAGACATCGACGACATCTACGAGCTTTGGGGAGTCGATTACGCCGTAGAAATCTCTCTCTCAGATGAAGAGACTCCTGAGATTGTGAGGCCCGGGTATTGTGGGGCGTACATGTCGCACTTCAAGGATGCCCGTTTATTGTTCCCTATTCCTCGTTTTCTTATGGAGGCACTAGTAGAGCTTGGGATGGCTTTTGCTCAGATGAGTCCCAATTTCTTTCATTACTTCTTGACCTCGTGGATCCGAGCTAGAGAGGAGGGTTTCGAGTTTGGTCTCAAGGAGTTGAAGCAGTTGTTCACTATAAAACGGAACAACGGATTTCTGGGCACAATGATTCTTGCTCCTCGCGCTGGTCGTTCCGTCGTGGACGGCATTCCTAATAGAGATGACCGGTGGAAATATAAATTCTTTGTCTTTAAAATAAATGTGGCGTCAGTCGGCGACTTCGATTTTACTAGGATCCCAGGGGAGTGGTCCAGCGAGATCGGTAAGATCTTTTTTTTTATGAATGAAGTTTACTTTTAATGGCTTTTAACGTCTTAAATCCTTCTCTATCCATTTGCAGAGCCTTTTGATCTTGCGCCTATGACTCCCGAGCTTCGTGGATTAATTGTGACCCTACGCCGAGGTAACCCTCAGTGGCTCGCTTTTACCATAGAGCGAATTCGAGCTGCTTATGCCCTTCCGCCGGGGCAAAATTGTGCTACTCCCATTGGGCCAGCGGCTCCCGTTCGACCAGGGAGAGGTCGTCGAGATACGAGTAAGTTGGTCTTTTAAGCCTAGGCTGGGTTCTTGACGAATCACCGCCTCGTAAGAATTTTTGAATCTGTTTTGTTCAGGGGTGAGGGAGCAGAAAGCTTTTCCCGACCGAGCCGATGCGTCTTCTGTGGCTGGGTCTTCAGAGCGAGCTCGGAAAGCTCTACGGGGGCCGATGCTTAGGTCGAGGTCGCAGGCTCAGTTTCCCGGTCTCATGGCTAAACCGGTATCAATCGCCGTTCCTGCTGATAGAAACTGGACAACACCGAATGCTCCAGCTGGTTCGGTTGGAGGTCAACCTCATGGTGACGACGTCGGTTCAACGACTCATCGAATTCGCCGTGGGGTCCTCGAGGACATTAAATCTGTGGACTCGAATTCATCAAGCTCGGGGCTTCCTTCATAGGGGCGGGTTCCTGGCGAAGGTACTTCTCAGATTGATCCAGACAGCCGTCCTCCGCGTGTGCGGGAGGCATCTTCGTTGGCGTTTTCGTATGATAACGAGGTCTCAATCCTCGAGAACCCCGAGCTTCTTCCTTTGATCTGGCGTAAGATCAAAGCCAGGTGGTGCGACCTTCCTTCGTTGGAGCAGATGCGGGAACGTGACGCCTACATTCAGATGGTTGTTGCAAATGCTAAGGTAAGCTAACTTGCGACTGCCTTTGGAGTTTCGTTGGGACGATGACAATTTTTCTTTTGTGCTTAGGCTATGGAAGCGAGCAACGTCTATGCCGCTTTGATGGAGACGCGACTGGCTGATTTCCCGAGCAGAGAAGAGATCGGAGGCCACCTTCTCACAATTCAGCAGCTCCAAGGCAAGTTGGAGGCGGCTCGGGCGAAGGATCAGCAACGTGAGATGGAGGTTGAGGAACTGAAGGGGAAATTGGCTGCCACTGAGATGGAGAAAGTCGCGGTTTGGGGCGATCTCGACTCGATGAAGGAGAAGCATAGGCGAGAACTCGAAGGTCGTGACGCCGCAGCCCGCAGGGAGTGCCATCTTGCTTGCTGCTCTCTTGTTCGGGAATACGACGCGGTTTTGGCTGTAGTGAAGGCTAAGTTGTTGAAGAAGAAAGAGGAAAAGGTCACGAAGATCCGTTTGCAGGAGGTGCGAGCTCGGATCGAAGCTTTGACCGAGTATAACGAGGCTGGTTACGAACTTGAAGAAGAATTTGAACGTCTTAAGCGCCACGAGGTCTCGCTTGACGTCGAATATGGTTTGGCTTCGGTGTCGGTTTCCTCAGATTTCTGAGGATTCGATCAACCAGGATTGAGTCGAAGATCGTTCGTCTTGTTTGCTTTGTGTTTGTATTTTCGGTATGCTAAAACTTTTCTTTTGTGTTTTTGTTGTTGGAAAAACATATATATGTTTTCAAAGGATTATCGGGTTAATACATTTCTAATCGTATGTTTGTTTTATTTTTGGCTTCATTGAAAGCGTTATTTTATCCTTTAGAAGGTGTTGAACAAAGACTGATACCACTCAAATTACCCTAAGGAGTTATTTATACTCTCTCAAATAAGAGGTCGAGTTGTACTACTTAGGGATCGAATTCACAGGGAGCTAGGGAACCTAAGGATTCTAATATGATTTGTTAAGCAAATATGTTTTAAGAGATTTAAAAGTAAATTGCAGTTTTATATTGAACAAGTGTTTTTTCAGTAGCAGGTTTTTGGGGTTTTGGTGCTTAAAAAGGAAATAGCAAGACTTAGGATTTTTATTCAGGAAAGTTGGAATTATAATCCTATAGATGTCTAATGAGTTGCATGCATGATAATGTAAAGCTCAACTATTTGATCAACAAGTCTTTCGGCTCTTGCGGGCATTGACTTGTTGTCTATTAACTAGATCTATGATCTCAACTCTCGTTATATTGATCTATAGAAAGTGTCGATCGATATTCCAATGGACGTATCGATCGATACACCTTTTGCACCGTCGATCAATTATTCAAGTGTGATATCGATCGACGCGCTCTAGTCAAGCTTTATGTGCATGTTGAATGAATGCTTACTAAGTTCACTAGATCAGCTCTCGCCTTGCTCATAGCAAGAAACATAGCTCTATTAGAATGTTTTCAGGATGAGAATTAAGCTATTGCTTTTATCAATCAATCCAACAGCATGTTCTAGGTAGCTAATCTAGACACAAGCATTAACGAACAATCCTAAAGATGATTATCACAACTCAGCAATCTATAGTTGGGGCTAATCCCTCCTAACCTATTTAAACCCTAAAATATAACAAGAGAACTACTCAGACATGGCTAAGCAATTCATAGCAGCAGTTAAGTATAAAAACTTCATATAATAATAATATAGATATCAATGGAGTTCCAATCACAAATTATAACTTTGGATCTTCTTTCCTATCTATAAATAAAACAATGAAACACAAAGAAAGCACACTTTGCCTCTAACATGGCGGCAAAGCTTATATAATTCGGGTAAAAACTCGTCAGGGGCAATCTTGTAAAATAGTGAAATCTTGGGCTTCAAGTTGGCTGTGACCAAACGGGCTTCCTGCGCGCTTCGCTGTCAATCAACACCATGTCTTTTGTATCGATCGATTCTAGCTCTCCAATATAGACCGATAGTCGATCTCGATGGTCATCTCGGGTGCTTGCTCCAAATATCTCCAAAATGCTCCAAAATCATCACTTATCTCCAAAACATTCATGATCTTATAAATATAATAAATAGACTCTATAATAATATAATTATTAGTAAAAACACCTATAAACTATGGAAGAAAATGGGTCAAATTCATAGTCTATCAACTCTCCCAGACTTACCCTTTTGCTTGTCCTCAAGCAAAACAAACATGCAGTCTCTCTGAAAGAGGTTTTAAAAACAACAGGGACTCACATGATTTAAAACTTAGAATCATCACCTCTACAATATTGCAATCCACATTTAAGAAGTCCTAATCACAAAAGTACATCATACCATATCCTAGCTTAGCAACCAAATTCATCTAACCAACAAATTAGCATAATCTTGTCTTTCATTCTCTTTTACCAACCTCATTTCTTAGCATAAAATAAAAGTGAAGGCTTTACCTTGGGAGCATCGATCACATGATTCTAGGATTTTCAAACAAGTATCTGGACCTGCAGGTAAACATTAGTTTCTATTCTCTCTCTCTACTAATTTTCTCTCTTGGTCAAAGTCTCCTTATATGCAAGATCATTAACCAAGATTGGACATGCTTCCATGAATCAAGCCTTAATGGTGGTTGCCACCAAGTCCTGTTCACTTCTTTTTGACCTATATCCTAGGATTATATGTGAAGCAAGCCTTAATGGTTGTAGCCACCAAGTCATGTTCTAATCCTTCACCTATGAAATTCTTATGAAGCAAGCCTTAATTGTTGTTGCCACCAAGTCATGTTCGAATTCCTTCCTAATAAATCTCTAATATAATAACAATTTTTTTTTATATAATCTATATTTCAAAAATAGAGAGAGAAAGGGTGATAAATCTATATACATAATGCTTTACCTTCCAGACTTGTTTGAAGAATCTGATCCCATGTATATCAAGCCCCAAGACAAGCAGTTGTGTCAGGTTTAGTGTTGGAGGTCAGCTTTGGTTCCTTCAAAAAAATCTTAGCAAGAGTGGATAGTTGACAGGTTGATCCACTTTAGTATCTTTAGTACTATCTGCAATCAGTAAGTCTAGAATGGTGCTAAAGAGTGGTTAGATATCTAGCAAAAATCTATAAAATCATAATCTCCTTCTGGACTCAATAATAACTTAATTTGAAAACATTTTTAGTAAGACTAATAAGTAAATAAATATCAGTAAACCTCCCCCCAGACTTAAACTACACTGTCCCCAGTGTAAATTTAGTCGGAGTTATGGTTAAAAATAAATCATAAGGACTCAATGTAACAAGTAGGAACGATATACCAGACCAGAATAGATGTCGACCGATGTAAGGATGTTGATGTCGGTCGACGCAAGTAAGGCAATGTCGACTTGTTCGCGTCGGTCGATACAGATGGCAATCGTCTACTCGGATCTTCTTTTTTTTTTTAAGACCTGCAATAATTAAAAACCAACATAAATAGTAAATTAATAAAAAATTAATAAATATTACCTAATAGTGGGTTGCCTCCCACTCAGCGCTTTGTTATAGTCATTTAGCTTGACTTTGGAGGTGTTTTGGCTAGTAGTGTTGAGAACTGAGACTTGTTGGAAAACAAGTATCCATCTCTTCTTTGCGCTTGTTGAACCATGTACCAGTGAAGTCTCTCATTGCCTCATCCCCTCTACGCCATTTATCCTTCATTGTTGCAGTTGTGTTTTCAATCCTCTGCAATTTATAACCAAGACTCTCAAGGTTGAATTGATGTTTGGTAAGTGCGGCGTAAGTGTCAGCTGAGATCTCTTTTCCATGGTAAGGTGTGTTGGACATGTCAGATGTCGTATTTGGTACTAGCCGGCCTCGGTTTGTATCACTGTCGATCGATGTTGAATGGTTCGTGTCGATCGATTTGTTTTTGCGTCTGTCGATCGATATCGATGCTTCTGGTCGACGCGCAATGTAACTCTGAATCTCCACCAACTCCCCTTGTATAGCTTCGACCTTGGAGGTCAATGAACTGATGGTAAGATCCATTGGGAAATAGATGTCATCATATCTCCCATCAAGCCTCTCCTCTGTAGTTTCCAGAGCTCTATAGATCCCTTCTACCAAATGATCTACTTCTTCTCTGGTGTGGAAATCTGGTTGAGAATTCATTGTGTGTGGGCGTGGTGGATTGGTGTCGATCGATAAGGCCAAGCGGTTGTCGATCGATGCGTAATGGTGTCTGTCGATCGATGGTGATTGTCTGTTGTCGATCGATTGGGGTTGCCTTCTGTCGATCAATGGAGGTCGAGCAACGTCGGTCGCGTTCTGAATTCTGGCTATGTTTTGCTTTATCTCCTCCATGCAAGTGGTTTGCCAACTTATACTATCATTCAATGGATAGTAGACACCATCAAGCTTCATCTAGAAGGCTTCTTTGTTCTTCTCATGTTCACCACAGACTCCATAGAACATCTCATTGATCTCGTCCTTGGTGTAGATCCCTGGTACCAACTTCGTCTGTGTGAATGAGCTAGCATGTTCAGGAAGACATATGTAGGCTGGTTCATCTCTTGAAGTTCTTTCCAGAAGTCTTCTGATATCCTTGGTGTGAACAGGAATGGTGTGTCCATCTAGATCTCTAGCAAATTCTCGATCATCTCTGTAGACTCCATACTCATGTTTCTATTGCCAGTAGAATTTTCTGTTACCATAAAGGTCATAAGCTCTTTTGCCTAATTCTGGCTGTCTGGCGACCGTTGGGACGTCTATGTTGATCGATGGATAGGTTGTATGGCGAGATCGTTGTTTGAAGCTGTTTTCTTTGCCACCAGCTGTGTCATAGAACTCCTTTGTAGTCTTCTGTTCTCGGTTGCTGCGTTGATGCATGAACAGATTGTCTGCTCCATTGGCTGTTTGAAGGATATCTTCGATATCTTCTCGAGATACGTGTAGTGTGCTGTCGTCTATGGCTTTTGCGTAGCCATTAGGGTCCCTGAAAATACCAAATTCGTATGGAGTTAGATACTGGTTATCTAATTTATCTTTTTCACTTACAGTGGTTTTCAGTATTGGATGGTTGTCGATCGACGTGGTATTGTTGGTGTCGATCGATTATTGAGGAAGCTTGTCGATCGATTTCTGGTGACGAGTGTCGATCGATCGAGTTCTTTCCCAAGCAGCTTATGCTTGAATCTGATCTGTATCATCGCGCTTTTGCATGTTGAGAAGTTCCTCGTCTGTCAAACTATCTTGTAGTTTATCTGCTCCTGGTGTGTAGGTTACTATTTCTACTGCAAAGCTCTCGTGGTGGTGTTCATCTGCCCAACTACCAATTGAGTAGTCTCCATCTCGCACACGGTTGAAATCAGTGTCGACCAATTTGTAGTAGGCAGTGTCGGTCGATGCTCGCTTTCGGCATCGTTGTTGAGGTTGAGTGTCCATCGATGGCAAGCTTGTCTTGTCGAACGATGGTGCATTCCTTTTCCAAGAGGAATGATATAAGATTTTATCTTCCTCATCAAGGATGTCTCTGTACTCAATGGCTCGTTCCTCCTCGAAGTCTTCATCATACTCGTCTGTATGCATATTTTGTCTTGTGTAAGCGTCAATAGTGGGGTTGTAGTAGTCATTATCCCACTCATCTGGATACGTGTCGACCGATTTCTCTTTGTCAGCGTCGGTCGATTTCATATGGTTTGTGTCGATCGACGTAACTGGATGAGTGTCGATCGATTCCGAGTAGTCAGATTCGTACTCGGTTCCACAGTGGCAAGCTGCAATGATTCCTGCATCATTGATTCTTTTGGAGATCGTCTGTGGCTTCTTGACTGGGATATGGTCGTAGTGGGCATTAGGATCGATGAGTATTAGACACAACTGGTTGGTTTGCAAGTTGCATACTGCTCCCATTGTTGACAAGAAGGCTCTCCCAAGTAGTAGAGAAGAGTTCCAGTTTAATTTGATGTCCAAGACATGGAAATCAACTGGAACTAGGGCATTGCCAATCTGCACCTCTAGGTCTCTCACAATTCCTCCTGAGTTCTCCTGGGAACAATCCACAAAAGTGAACAATTCCTGCGAAGGCTCCACCTGCAGACCCAGATGGTCTGCCATAACCCTATGTAGGATGCTGACTGATGCTCCTGTGTCGCACAAGGCATGTGGGAATTCAATACCCTGCACTGTGCATGGTATTGAAAATTTCCCAGGATCACTCTTCTTCTTCAATGTAATCCTTCTCCTCGTGTTTTCTCTAGCTTCGCAGAACATTCTCCTAATGTCTTCTTCTTTCTCTCTGGTTTCTGTTGCAGGCTGGGAATCAGGGTGGACGAGATGGATGATGGAAGCTTGGATGGGTCGACCAAAGAGATGATCAGATGGGCGATATGAATGGAATGCAAGTTGTAAACCTGAAAACAAATGCAAAACAAATGAGATGTGAATTCTACTATGATAAAACAAGATAAATAAAGATAGATAGAATGAAATTAGGCTGCTGGTCGTGTGACACTCTCAGCCTAATCAGTTGATGATTGAAGTGGATTGAGATGGTGCTTTGCTTGCTGGATGTGTATCACTCTCAAGCTTGGCAAACGAATTGGAATGAAAGGATGGTGGATTGAGGATGTCACAAGACTCTATGGAAAGTGAAACCATTCATCAAGGTTCCTCTCCCATCTTAGATAACCTCTTTTCCTGAAAATTTGAAGAGTTCAATTTTATCAGCAAAAGAATTATAATCAAACCGAGAATTAACAACATGATGGTTGTGGGTTTTAGAAGTTGGAGTTTTATTGATCTTTGGAGGATCTGGTGGCTTGGGCTCAACATATACAACCCTTGGTACATTTCCAAAGCTTGTTTTTCCTTGCTGTGGTCGTTGGCTCAATGTGGCCTCTAGGTTTTGGCCGTGTCCCTTCTCTTCCATTGCTTCCTGAAAACAATCTCAAAGAGCAAGTGACAGTATGGAAAGTTTTGGTAGAACTAAAATAAGATAGATGCAATGATGCAATTTACACTAAACCGAGAATTATGCAAATGTGAACCGATATGAACTAACTATGCAATAAATGATTTTTCTTTTGGTTTTCTGAATGTAAATTCGAAATGAAACTATATGATATGATAAGAAACACAAATGGAAAGGAAATATGAAAAGCAAACTAGCAATGAATTTTTTTTTTTGAATTTTTCTCTTAAGATGAAACAATTAAACCAACAATATGCAAATGATCTAAACTATGGTTTTAAATATTTTTTTCTTTTCTTTTCTGATGCAAGCACGAAATAAATCAGTATGGGATGCTATGAACAATAAATGGAGAGAAAAATATGGAAACAAACTAACAAGGATATTTTTTTGTTTGAGTTTTTAGTTTAAGAAATGCAATAAACTTAACAATATGAAACAAATGATTCAAACTTATGATTAATGATTAATGATTTTTTTTTTAAATGCAGCAATATAATATGCAAGAAATACTTCAACTAAAATGGTCTAATAAAATAACTAGGATGATTTTTTTTTATTATTTTAAAGGATATGCAAACGAGGAAACAAATTCAAAATGGCAATTTTTATGGGATTTTTGATTATGGAAACAAAACAAAAAGGAAACTAACAAGAATTTCGAAACTAAGTGCAAGTAACATGAATCAAAAACATCTTTCTTTTTCTTTTTCGTGGTTTTAAAATATGATGAACAGCAAGAATACAAAAATGAAGAAACAAAACTTGAAACAAAAAAACTGTTTTTATGGGTTTTCGGTTTATAAGATGAAAAAAAAAACAAATGCAAGCAAATATGAATGATGCAAGGATAGAGTGACCTGATTCAGGAGCTTGGGCTCTGATACCAAATGTTGCAGGCTGGGAATCAGGGTGGACGAGATGGATGATGGAAGCTTGGATGGTCGACCAAAGAGATGATCGGATGGGCGATATGAATGGAATGTAAGTTGTAAACCTGAAAACAAATGCAAAAAAAATGAGATGTGAATTCTACTATGATAAAACAAGATAAATACAGATAGATAGGATGGAATTGGGATGCTGGTCGTGTGACACTCTCAGGCTAATCAGTTGATGGTTGAAGTGGATTGAGATGGTGCTTTGCTTGCTGGATGTGTATCACTCTCAAGCTTGGCAAACGAATTGGAATGAAAGGATGGTGGATTGAGGATGCCACAAGACTCTATGGAAAGGAGACTTGATAAGTCAAGATGCTCTGGAACTGCTTCACACACACTCAAAAGACTTAGAACAATAGTTTTGACAAAATTAGAAAAACTGAATAATTCTTATTACTTTCAAAAAATGGGGTGATTTACAATGAAGCAAAGACTAGAGCTTTATAGGCTCGACAAAGGACTCTCTAACAGTCTGTAAATGACATAAGGAAAGAAAATAAATCGAAATAAAAGTCTTGGATGAGAAGGCTTTGATGGCTCCATGAAAACTAGCTGTTAGCTCGATTTGTGCCTTCAAAAGGATAACTTGGATGATCTTGTATCTGGACAGCTTCTGGACATGGCCATGATCTTCAAGACTTCCTAAAATACTCCTTGGTCTTAATAGAAGATAATATGGCCGTTGGTCTTGGGCAAAAATCTGTAGAAACTCCTCCAAAGCATTTAGTGTAGATGTTGCCATATATGGAATGTTAATGGAATGAGAGATCCACCTGATCTCCTGGGTGCTGGTGCAGCTAAGGACTCCTTGGATGTCTTTTAAATGGTCTAGATTATCTCCTGGTTCCCATAAATAGCCCTGGGTCGAACCAAGTTGAATTGGTTGAAGACTTTCTTTAAATGATGTCGGTTTGGCCAATTGATGCAAACCGGCTTGATCTTATGGTTTGATTGGGATCCGCCTGATCCAGTGTGGCATGGTGCTTCATATGATGTTGTGGAGTGCCTCTGAATGACTTAGAAGGTCTCCCGGTTGCCAGTCTTGAGGTTGGTTTGATGTGAAATCTGGATCTTGCAAATAAGGCAAGTGTAGAGCTGGTTTGGCCGGTTTTGGGAAATTGATCATATCTTCCAATTCCCTTGACCATTTCTCGAGATCTTGGGCTTTCTGGAAAGCTGATAAACTCCTCTGGACTCCTATGATCGGTTTTGGTTCAGAATGCTTCTTCTTTGGGCTTGAATCCTCTTCTAAAGTTGCAGACTCGCAGATGGACGGGCTGAGAAACCTCTGACTTGTAAAATTCATAACTTCTTGCTCCGTGAATATTTTGGCCCAATTCCAATTGTCCTGGACTCCTTCTTGAGTGTAGAATCCATAAAAATTATCCTTGTCATTAAAAACCTCTTGGCTTGTAAGATATGGCATGTTTAATGCACGTATGTCCTGGTTGGCGCCTTGGCTAGTTGAGTAAGGCTTTGGGTTGACCTCTGGTTCAGTTGCTGATCTGATGGCCGCATCAGTTTCTCTGAAGAACATCCACAATCTGTGGCTGTAATAAACTTCTTCGAATGGCTTATGTAGAGAAATCCTGAAGACTCTCTTTTGGAAATTTTCCTTTTCCTTTTCATTGTCCCCCCTCTTCAGATGTTTCGCCACTTTTTCCTTTCTTCTCCTTAGGGTTCTTCCAGCAGAAACCCTATCTTCTTTGTTGGGGTCAAAATCGGTCACGACGGAATCAATGTCTGAAAGTCCGTAAAAATCGGCATGAACGTTTTTACAAAAAATAAGTCTTAGAAAAGGATTTATTTTTACGAAGAATCTTGCGGAGAAAACACATTCACGAAAAATCGGAGAAAGACACGAACAAGGTTGCCGCGAAGCAACCAGCGCAAAACCTGGTCGCTACGTAGCGACCGAGCAAGTACACGGCTCGGTCGCTACCTAGTAACCGAGCTCTCACCGAAGCTCGGTCGCTAACCGAAGCTCGGTCGCTAACCGAAGCTCGGTCGCTAACCGAAGCTCGGTCGCTACGTACCGACCAAACACGTACACAGCTCGGTCGCTATGTAGCGACCGAGCACGTACACGGCTTGGTCGCTACGTAGCGACCGAGCACATACACGGCTCGGTCGCTAACCGAAGCTCGGTCGCTAACCGAAGCTCGGTCGCTACGTAGCGACCGAGCTCTCACCAAAGCTCGGTCACTACGTAGCGACCGAGCTCTCTCCCGGAAGCTCGGTCGCTACGTAGCGACCGAGCACGTACACGGCTCGGTCGCTACGTAACGACCGAGCTCTCACCGAAGCTCGGTCGCTACGTAGCGACCGCGCACGTATATGGCTCGGTCGCTACGTAGCGACCAAGCTCTCTCCGAAGCTTGGTCGCTACGTGGCGACCGAGCACGTACACGGCTCGGTCGCTACGTAGCGACCGAGCTCTCACCGAAGCTCGGTCGCTACGTGGCGACCGAGCACGTACACGGCTCGGTAACTACGTAGCGACCGAGATATCCCCGAAGCTCGGTCGCTACGTAGCGACCGAGCACGTCCATGGCTCGGTCGCTACGTAGCGACCGAGCACGCACACGACTCGGTCGCTACGTAGCGACCGTGCTTTCTTAAAAATCGATACGACACGAATCCATGCATTCTCGTCTACTCTTTAATGCTATCTCCCGAAGACCGTAGCCAACCCATTTCATGTTTCTCGTCATTTGAAGTCATCAATCGAACTTTACGATAAAAACCGCGGAAAGTTCGTTTTTATCGAAAAAAGCCGTAATAAATGTTTCGAGTCAAACAACGGCCCAAAGAGACCTAAGACGTGACTCGGAACCCACTTACGATTTCTTAACCAAAAGCCCATTAACCGTAGGACGGTTTGTGCTTGGTTCGCAAGGAAAGATAAATGTCAAGTTTCCGTGGATAAATACGAAGTATTCGAAGATAATTAGAAAGATCGGGAAAAACGGAATATCTCCATTTTTAAGTTATGACGGCTTAAGGGGAGAAGAGGAAAAAGCGTAAACCGACCTAGGAGTGAGTTTATAAAGAGTCGTAAGCGAGAGGCGCCAAGACAACTTTTTAGACTTAGAACTCTCGGCACTGAGAAACTCTGAGGCATTATTCTCGACATGCACTGTTTCCATGACTGGCACCCGATTACCAGACGAACGGGCACAAGCAGTTCGATCTCTTGGTTCACTCTCGAACTACGTTCGGCTTGATCCTCGAAAGGGGTACGTAGGCAGCCTTTCATAAGGTTCAGTGCAAAATCAATCAAAAACCTTTTCTGTATTTTCTTCGTCTTTTGTTATCGAGCTGCGAGTCAACTAGGTTTGTGCTTTTAGGCCGCTAGAACTAGGTAACTCACTGACAGCCTTTGCGGCCAAAGCTTTTACGATCTCTTGTAATGATCGCAACGCTCTCACGCGGACTCGAAATAAGATCTACTGTTTTCTCTAAACTCGTTTGTTATTTTTTCATGATTTCCGCATATATTTGGTCACTTTCCGTTGGATCTTGCAGAGATCCGAGACCTCTGGGAAATTAGGGTTTTCCTAGTTTCCTAATTTAAACGTAAATCGACAGTGCGAATTTCGGTTCCCACAGTTTGGCGCTAGAAGGAGGGGGAGGTACGGATTACTCTAACTCATAGCCGCAAAACGCTTGATCAAAACAATGTCTGGAAATACAAAAGAGAAAATCGCAGTTCGCAACAATGCTGGTAAGAAAACTCCAGCCGCCACTGTGCCTATGGCCAACGCCTATGCAAACGCCACAGTTCTTGAGAAAATCGAAAACCTTGCTGCGACTTTTCGCCACAGGAAGTGAAATGAAACGAGCTCGCGATTTCTCTTTTTAAACATAAAGGGAAACGATAAATCTTATCAAACCCCGTAAGTTTGGCTCATTACCGAACCAAAAAATTCAATGCGTAAGGGTTTTACCAAAACACGTTTTCCGAAAACATTTCGGAAGGGTAAAACTTGTTCTCCCAAAAACCGCAGAAAACCCCTAGGTTAATCGCGGAAAAAGGAAGCACAACAAATTGATTACACAGCTCGGTCACTACGTAGTGAACGAGCATGCACACAGCTCGGTCGCTACGTAGCGACCGTGCACGCACACGGCTCGGTCGCTACGTAGCGACCGAGCTCAAGCCAACTCTCCACTCGCTATGTAGCGACCTGTCAGGCTTAAAAAGGTCCTCCTTCGCGTTCTCTTTTGAATCCTCATCGTAACGCTTTTCATTTCGTCTCAATCGGAGTTTCCGTTGAGATTTTACGACGAAAACAAGTAGGATTCCTCTTCGCTTGCTTCCACTCGCTATGTAGCGACCTGTCAGACCTCCACTCGCTACATAGTGACCTGTAAGGCCTCAGAAAAGTCCTCTTTTGCGTTCTCTTTTGAATCCTCATCGAAACGCTTTTCGTTTCGTCTCAATCGGAGTTTCCGTTGAGATTTTACGTCGAGAACAAGTAAGACTCTTCTTGGCTTACTTCTACTCGCTATATAGCGACCTGTCAGACCTCCGGCTCGCTACATAGAGACCTGTCAGGCCTAAAAAAGCTCCTCGTTTGTGTTCTCTTTTGAATCCCGATCGAAACGCTTTTCGTTTCGTCTCAATCAGAGTTTCCGTTGAGATTTTACGACGAAAACAAGTAAGACTCGTCTAAACTCCTTCGCTTGCTCCTACTCGCCCTTACCTCCATCTTTGTGTTCTTCTTCAAATCTCGATCGAAACGTCTCTTGTTTCGCCTCGATTGGAGTTACCATTGAAACTTTACGATAAAAAAAACCCTCAAAGACTAGTTTTCTCGCGTTGATTCAGATTAATCGTATAATACGGCAACGGTTAACTTAACACCTTAGGCGCCTCAACTATACGATTACGTTGAACCTTTTTATTGACTTCGTATCAGTCAAGTTCGGAAGATAAATGTCAAGTTTCAAAGGATAAACACCAATATCGAAAAAGGCGAACATACACAAGAAAAGGAAGGGGAAATGAGCAAGCAAAACTGAAAAGAGACAAAACTGCAACTTCGAGAGAACTAAGGTATTTGCGAATTGAAATTTTTGAAATCAGACTTGGAGTTTTCGTAGGAAATTACTAAGAAATAAAAACTCCTTTGAGACTGCCATAGAACTTTAGGGAACGTAAAACCTAGGTGGATAGTCTAGCGAACTAAGTCTTAGGTGATTTTTCCTGTCTCGATATATTGTCCCATAACTGTTTGTCCACATCTTTCAAACCGATCTAAACTCTCCGAAAATCGAGAAACGATCGCCACGCATATCAAGCTCGTTTCCTAAGGAGAGAAAAAACTAGAGACATGAACGTCGTCTTAAAACCGATTCGTTTCTAGCAATTCTCTCGGAACCGACATATTCCAAGTCTTCAACCTGGAAACAACCAAATCACAGTACAAGCGTCGTCTTCAAACCGACTCGGACTGTCGATCATTCTATTCCTCGAGAAAAAAGGGACAGAGTAGGTGCGTATACTATACTCGTATACTCCCATACTTCAAAAACATATTCAAACAATGCGATGTCTCGTCAAGATCAAGAAAACGCTTTCGACAAGAAAACGCTTTCGACAAAGCAAACTCTCGTAGAAATATGCGGAGAAATATTCATACAATGCGATGTCTCGTCAAGATCATCCTAAAAGCAAACGACAATCTGAGATTCGTCTAAACGCCAGGAACTGATCCAAACCATGTTGGAAAAATTCTCAAAAGACTATACAGCATCTATCATCGCAATCATTCGTTTAGAAAACCTCTGCCAAACTTCAGAATGAAAGTCGATGATTTGCTGAAGTCATAAAGATCTTTTTCGATTTGATAAAACGAGTTTCGTATAGGAATCATTATACGAGAAATCTTCAGGCATCAAAGCATCACTCTCATTTTCCGTTGAACCAACCGACTCACGGAAAAACATCAAAAACATTTGCGACAAAGCAAAATCAAGAACAAAAGTAACAAAAAATACGACAAAGAGAACACGTTCTCCCCGCTCGTCGACTAAGTCTATCGCTGTTTAAATGATTCATTCAAGAAACCTGCAAAAACGTTTCGCGACTAGATCTCAGTAAAATAACCTTTGGTAAAACTCCATGAGTGACTCAGAGAAACTTTCACCGAAGAATAAAAACAAAAGCGAAGACGTTTCTCAAAAATCTGCGGAAACATCGTTATTTTGACATCTCCATATGTCGCGTCAATTTAATAAATTCGTAAAAACCGGTCGCCCGTTTCTTACGCAAAAAATCGTTCGTATAATAAGATCATGTCATACGAAGTAACTTTTGAAAGTAAACGTAACAGGTTTTACGAAAAAATACTTTCCTTATAGCAAAAAACCAAGCTGTATGATCCGACATTGGACGACCAATATAAACTTTACTTCCTTTCACCACGATCTGAAAGGTCTCATTCTTTAGCCCCGCGACTCACTGGCATCCGCTCTCATTCCGCTTGGTCACGTCCGAGCAGGAAATCACCCCGCAACTGACTCCGCACGGGCTCTGTATCGAGCTTCTTAGGCTTTATCTCCCTCGGAAACAAAGGAAGCAACTTCCATACGAATAAAGGAAACATTATACGAAACTTTCATCGTATAAATTAACCCTAAAGTCAAAAAACATTTTCTACCACCATGGGCATACTCGGCCTATCAATCTTGATAAACACCATTCGTCACTCGCCCAATTACGCCTTTAAGGACGATTCTAACCGACTTGACCTTATTGACAGCACGAAAGTGTCATGGTCTAATCCTTTGGCAACAACGTCCTTGGCTATAAAGCTGAGCACAATCTTCATGCAAAGCCAAAACAATTGAGCGACCACCGCTCCAATAACATGATGGCTAAACGGTAATCCGGAATTTGTCTTGAAACGCCAAGTAACGATTACACAAACAATTATCGTACCACCCAAAAACGGGAATCATTCGTCATAACAAAACTCAGTCCTAACAACCAAACAGTTAACGGAAAGGTTCCACTTGTCAAAAATCGACCAAGTTCCATATACTACGATTCACTTTAAGCCCGCTGTGTTTTACTCGTAAAATGCGGCATGTAAGGAAAACTCGTAACAGAGCTCCTATAGCTATTCGGAACATCCTCAAATAGACACGAAAGAAATCTCGGAAGGCCAACACCACACAAAGCACGGTATAGGAGGATGCCTCTTTCCGGAGACAAATTTACGCGACCCCTTGGTCCTAACTCCTCGATCGCAAATCAAATCCAAACAGGAACAACAATTCTGGCAGCGAACATCCGTAGTCAAACCAGAATGTTTCCCAAACGCAGGGCTAAGACTAATCCCTTGCAACATCGCAAAACATCTTTAAACCCGCGAACATTTCAAGCACGAAACGCGGCATACGAAAGAATAACAAATTTTCGGCATCACGAGACGTCGCAGACGCCTGAAGATTCGTTCTTCGACAAAATTTCCATCCTCGATAAAAACACTTTCTTGGAAGACCAGACAGTCATACGCACTAACATCTTCTCAAAACGTATCCTTCGCGAAGACTCGAAACAGTAATTTTAACCATTAAGTTTGTTGCTGATCACAACAAACTCTTAACGTCCTAAACAGACTTAGCCATCTCGTAGAGATGGCTCTCGTACATCCGACACAAGGATAATATCGCTATGAAAGAAACCCAAAATTTTTGGTCAGTACTTCCAGGTGGCTTAAAAATTGTCCTTGGAGAGATGCTCGGTTCCAACCATACAAGTCGTATAAGCCGAGAACCTATAGCGGACTTTAAATCGGTATGGAATCAGGATGAAACTGAAATGGGATACGTAAGTCGAATTAGTCATCGCACCCTCAAAAACCAGGAGTAAACCTAGGTCTTGCCCTAAACCCAGCGTACTGGTCTCTAACATCTCTGGGCATAGTATCAAAAACCTTGATACGAGATCCCAAAATATGTCTCTTTTCCAATATTCGAGCGTCTTCAGAAATCCCGCAAGTTTACACACTACGGAAAACTCTCGAAACAGATCACGGATATAGCAGTTCACACAGAGTTAGATTACGAGATGACAACTCATAGTCTTCCTTCTACACCCATATAAAATGCCATCGGCAGCAACACGCCTGATAACTTCAACATAAAAACCAGACCGTAAAGGTCTCGCTGGAAAACTAGTCATACGAACCTTAACTCCAAGACGAACTACGAAAGGCTTGATCCCTTCAACAAGGGTACGTAGGCAGCCATCATAAGGCGCAGCCCCAATCTTATCGCGTTCTACTTTTAGAAGAGCGAGAAGACCACTTACCACGGACCTTTTCGACCATTAATTCCTCCTAACTCACCTAACTTGCCAAACCACTTGCTAAAACCTCACGCTAGAAGCTCATGGTTCTAACGAGCTAGGGGGCTAACTGTTGGGGTAAAAATCGGTCACGACGGAATCATTGTCTGAAAGTCCGTAAAAATCGGCATGAACGTTTTTACGAAAAATAAATCTTAGAAAAGGATTTATTTTTACGAAGAATCTTGCGGAGAAAACACATTCACGAAAAATCGGAGAAAGACGCGAACAAGGTTGCCGCGTAGCAACCAGCGCAAAAGCTAGTCGCTACGTAGCGACCGAGCACGTACACGGCTCGGTCGCTACCTAGCAACCGAGCTCCCACCAAAGCTCGGTCGCTACGTAGCGACCGAGCACACCGAAGCTCGGTCGCTACGTACACGTACACAGCTCGGTCACTACGTAGCGACCGAGCACGTACACGGCTCGGTCGCTACGTAGCGACCGAGCACGTACACGGCTCGGTCGCTACGTAGCGACCGAGCTCTCACCAAAGCTCAGTCGCTACGTAGCGACGAGCTCTCACTGAAGCTTGGTCGCTACGTAGCGACCGAGCACGTACACGGCTCAGTCGCTATGTAGCGTCCGAGCTCTCCCCGAAGCTGGGTCGCTGCGTAGCGACCCAGCACGTACACGGCTCGGTCGCTATGTAGCGACCGAGCTCTCACCGAAGCTTGGTCGCTACGTAGCGTCCGAGCTCTCACCAAAGCTCGGTCGCTACGTAGGGACAGAGCTGTCACCAAAGCTTAGCGACCGAGCACGTACACGGCTCGGTTGCTATGTAGCGACCGAGCTCTCCCCGAAGCTGGGTCGCTACGTAGCGACTGAGCACGTACGCGGCTCGGTCGCTACGTAGCGACCGAGCTCTCACTAAAGCTCGGTCGCTACGTAACGACTGAGCACGTACACAGCTCGGTCGCTACGTAGCGACCGAGCTCTCCCCGAAGCTCGGTTGCTACGTAGCGACCGAGTACGCACACGACTCAGTTGCTACGTAGCGACCGTGATTTCTTAAAAATCGATACGACACGAATCCATGCATTCTCGTCTACTCTTTAATGCTATCTCTCGAAGATCGTAGCCAACCCATTTCTTGTTTCTCGTCATTTGAAGTCATCAATCGAACTTTACGATAAAAACCGCGGAAATTCATTTTTATCGAAAGAAGCCGTAATACACGTTTCGAGTCAAACAACGGCCCAAAGAGACCTAAGACGTGACTCGAAACCCACTTACGATTTCTTAACCAAAAGCCCATTAACCGTAGGACGGTTTATGCTTGGTTCGCAAGGAAAGATAAATGTCAAGTTTCCGCGGATAAATACGAAGTATTCGAAGATAATTAGAAAGATCGGGAAAAAGGGAATATCTCCATTTTTAAGTTATGACGGCTTATGGACAGAAGAGGAAAAAGCGTAAACTGACCTAGGAGAGAGTATATAAGGAGTCCTAGGCGAGAGGCGCCAAGACAAATTTTTAGACTCAGAACTCTCGGCACTGAGAAACTCTGAGGCATTATTCTCGACATGCTCTGTTTCCATGACTGGCACCCGATTACCAGTCGAACGGGCACAAGCAGTTCGATCTCTTGGTTCACTCTCGAACTACGTTCGGCTTGATCCTTGAAAGGGGTACGTAGGCAGCCTTTCATAAGGTTCAGTCCGAAATCAATCAAAAACCTTTTCTGTATTTTCTTCGTCTTTTGTTATCGAGCTGCGAGTCAACTAGGTTTGAGCTTTTAGGACGCTAGAACTAGGTAACTTGCTGACAGCCTTTGCGGCCAAAGCTTTTTTGATCTCTTGTAATGATCGCAACGCTCTCACGCGGACTCGAAATAAGATCTACTGTTTTCTCTAAACTCGTTTGTTATCTTTTCATGATTTCCGCATATATTTGGTCACTTGCCGTTGGCTCTTGCAGAGATCCGGGACCTCTGGGAAATTAGAGTTTTCCTAGTTTCCTAATTTAAACGTAAATCGACAGTGCGAATTTCGGTTCCCACATTCTTCCATGGGATCATCTCCATCATCTGAAGGTGTCCTGACAGGCTCCGGTGGTTGTTCTGAAGGTTTAGGTTTGGGCCTGAGTGCGTTAAGTCATGCTACATCTATCTTCGGCATCTGCACTCGGTAGGTAATAGGTGCGTCGATCGAAAGGCGGTGATGGTTGTCGATCGATATTAGCTTCTTGAGTGTCGATCGACGTTGCTGTTGGCATGTCGATCGATTCAGACATTGTCAGGGTTGGGCGGATGTGGGTGTTTTGCTGCGAACTCCTCGTGAGTTAGAATCTTCACAGCATTGCAAGACGCGGTTGACTCCGTAGGCGTTGTCGATCGATGCTCTGGTACTCCTGTCGAGCGATTTGAGTTGGTGTATGTCGATCGATGCTCGGTGTCTGGTGTCGATCGACACCAATGTGACCCGCCGAAACTCATCAAACTTTCTACCTCGAAATCGCCTTCTTTCAGCTTCTCTTCTTTCACCACTTGCCAAAAGTCATCCTCAATAATGGCATTCACGTGGTGCTTCATCACATCATCTCCTACTCCTCTTTTTGAGGCTTCCTGCCTCCTAATAGCATCTCCTGTCTGCACAACCTGTATCTCCATCTTCTTCACATGAGAGCTCAAAGTCTCAAACTTTGTGTTCAGATTGGTGTAGACAGGATCTATCTTCCCATTGAAGTCCACAATCATTCGCTGTTGTGCCTCAAGAACCCTATCGAGCATCGCTTCAATCTTGCTCTCTTGAGTAGGCGGCGGTGGCTTCTGGTAGTAGGAACTTCCAAAATTCATGTTGTTGCTGTAGCTGTTGTTGTAGGATTTCTGGTAATGCGAATTTTGGTGAAGTTACTCCTATTTCCATAGGAGTTTTTGTTTCCACCCTGGTTTTCTTGGAATCCAGCTCCACCAATGTTGTTTACTTCTTCTTCCTCTGCTCTACCCTCTATAGCTTCTGCATCTTCAACAAAGCTGACCTGCTTCTTGAGAAACTTATGAACACTGTCCTGTTTTGCCTTCACCTCATCCATCTGATCATTCCCAAGGATGGTGGCAAATCTCTTCCTCTCAAAATCAGTGTTCTTAGTGCTGTTGCTGGATGCTAGGTTTTCAATCACCTTGACTGCCTCCTCTGGATTCATGGTGTTGAAGTTCCCATTGCTGGAAGCATCAAGAGGCATCTAGTACTGCACCGCGATGCCTCTGTAGGAAGTACTGAGTAATTGTACTTCATTGAATCCGTGGTGTGGACAATCTCTCTGATAAGACCTGAATCTGATAAAGGAGCTTCTGAATGATTCCGCAGGCTCCTGAGTGAATGTAGCAATCTTGCTCCTCAAGTCCTCAGCACGCACCTCATCAAAGAAATTGCATAAGAATGCATTCTTGATGTCGCTCCAGGATTTAAGAGATCCTGGTTGTAACTGCTTGAGCCAATGCAGAGCCTCTCCAGCAAGTGAATATCTGAAAAGCTTGCATAATAGGTAGTCCTTAGAGACTCCCTCGACTCTAATAGCAGAAATCAGATCCTCGAACCTCTCCAGATGGTCCATAGGATGCTCGTGGGATAGTCCATGGTAGGGTAACTGTCCCACAAGTGTGTAATACTGCGCTTTCATTTCAAAATCCCTCTCAATGGTGGGAGGAAGGATGGCTGATCTGTTGGTGAGGTAGCGATCTGGACGGTTGTAGTCAGTCAACGTCCTGGGTTGCACAGCCCCATCTACAGGTAAGGTAGTACCTGTAGTAGTAGCATCAGGCTCAGGGATTGCAGCCCCCTGAGCATCTATTCTCTGACCTGCTGCATTACGCAGATGACCCTCCTGGTCATGCAGGTCTCCATTGTTTTCCCGAACAAGTATCAAAGGCGCAACCATGTCTCGCGGTTCAGTATCGATCGATGTCCGAGATGGAATGTCGATCGATTTCGGGTGAAGGATATCAGTCGACGGAGGTTTGTGTTGTTTGATCGACAGGGGTGAGCGAGAATCGGTCGACGGGACTGGTGTCTGGATCGACGGTGGTTGAGCGGAATTGAGCGACACAGAAGTGTTGTTGTCGGTCGATAGGGAGCGCGCTTCCTTACGGATCGTGCGTTCCAAACTTGCAGGATCTGGTGAGAATATCAATTGGGATTCCTTTTTGCTTCTGGTACTGCTGGGCATGTACCTGAAAATCCATGAAAAAAAAATTTCTGTCAGAATACTTAACAAAAATTAGAAAATAGGCGATCAAAGCTCCTCGGCAACGGCGCCAAATTTGATACCACTCAAATTACCCTAAGGAGTGATTTATACTCTCTCAAATAAGAGGTCGAGTTGTAGTACTCAGGGAACAAATTCACAGGGAGCTAGGGTACCTAAGGATTCTAATATGATTTGTTAAACAAAGATGTTTTAAAAGTTTTAAAAGTAAATTGCAGTTTTATATTGAACAAGTGTTTGTTCAATAGCAGATTTTTGGGGTTTTGGTGCTTAAAAAGGAAATAGCTACACTTCGGGTTTTTATTTAGGAAAGTTGGAATTATAACCCTATAGATGCCTAATGAGTTGCATGCATGATAATGTAAAGCTCAACTATTTGATCAACAAGTCTTTCGGATCTTGCAGGCATTGACTTGTTGTCTATTAACTAGATCTATGATCTCAATTCTCGTTATATTGATCTATAGAAAGTGTCGATCGATATTCCAATGGGCGTATCGATCGATACACCTTTTGCACCGTCGATCGATTATTCAAGTGTGATATCGATCGACGCGCTCTAGTCAAGCTTTATGCGCAGGTTGAATGAATGCTTACTAAGCTCACTAGATCAGCTCTCGCCTTGCTCATAGCAAGAAACATAGCTCTATTAGAATGTTTTCAGGATGAGAATTAAGCTATTGCTTTTATCAATCAATCCAAGGGCATGTTCTAGGTAGCTAATCTAGACACATGCATTAATGAACAATCCTAAAGATGAATATCACAACTCAACAATCTATAGTTGGGGATAATCCCTCCTAACCTATTTAAACCCTAAAATCTAACAAGAGAACTACTTAGACATGGCTAAGAAATTCATAGCAGCAGTTAAGTATAAAAACTTCATAGAATAATAATATAGATATCAATAGAGTTCCAATCACAAATTATAACTTTGGATCTTCTCTCCTATCTATCAATAAGACAATGAAACACAAAGAAAGCACACTTTGCCTCTAACATGGCGGCAAAGCTTATATAATTAGGGTAAAAACTCGTCAGGGGCAATCTTGTAAAATAGTGAAATCTTGGGCTTCAAGTTGGCTGTGACCAAACGGGCTTCCTGCGCGCTTCGCTGTCGATTGACACCATGTCTTGTGTATCGATCGATTCTAGTTCTCCAATATCGACCGATAGTCGATCTCGATGGTCATCTCGGGTGGTTGCTCTAAATATCTCCAAAATGCTCCAAAATCATCACTTATCTCCAAAACATTCATGATCTTATAAATATAATAAATAGACTCTCTAATAATATAATTATTTGTAAAAACACCTATAAACTATGGATGAAAATGGGTCAAATCCATAGTCTATCAATCAGAAGCAGCATCGATCGACACCAACCGGATACCATCGAACGACATCAACAAGCCGACATCAATAGACGCTACCACTACTCCATCGATATCGACACTGGGCGCGTATCAGAGCATAAGGAGTTCGATGTGTGTGGAAATCTTTTTGATGGAGAAACCACCACTCGATCAGACAAGTCTGGGGGAAGAAGAGAAGGAATAGGAAGAAGAGGAAAAGGATCAAGGGCGATCCTCAGTTATCGTTGATTCCTCACTTCTCAGACGGTGTCAGGAGATCCAGAGTGCGCAGCAGATGCTTCTCACAGCCATTTGCAAAGCTTCGAGTATTCCTTATTGCTGAGATGATAGACAAAGGAGAAGAGTCTATGGAGGAAGCTTTCACACAAGAATGATAAAACTTCAGAGAGCAGCAGACACTGAGACTTGTTTTGGAGCATGTTCTCATTCTCATCCGGAATAAATCAGATCTCCAAAGTCAAGCTAAATGACTGTAACAAAGCGCTGAGTGGAAGGCAACCCACTATTAGGTAATTTCATCTAATTTAGTTTAGATTATTACTGATTTTCGTTTGATATTTATTGCAGGTCAAAAAAAAAAAGATCCGAATAGACGATTCCTCAGCACATCGACCGATGAGACCAGCTCGAAATCGATCGACATCACTTCAGCAAAAACGATCGATTGTCACTTCATTGTGTCGATCGACACTGACATCAGCGAGCAGGTTATCGTTCTTACTTGTTAAATTATGTACTTATGATTATTTCTTACCATAACTCCGACTAGATATACACTGGGGACAGTGTAATTTAAGTCTGAGGGGATGTTTATTGATATTAGTGTGTTCATGAGTCTTATCAAAATATTTTAAGAAGAGTTTTATTGAGTCAAAAAGGGGATAATGAACTTATTAGATTTTTGCTTGTTATCTAACCACTCTTTAGCATCATTCTAGACTTACTGATTGCAGATAGTACTAAAGATACTAAAGTGGATCAACCTGTCAACTATTCACACTTGCTGAGATTGTTTGAAGGAACCAAAACTGACCCCCAACACTAAACTTGACACAACTGCTTGTCTTGGGGCTTGGTGATAAACCATGGATTTGACCCACTTTTTTTTTTTTTGAAAGAATTTTAAATTTATTCAAACAAAAAAACCTTTTTACAGAATGTACTGCATCTCTACTACAAAAGATATGAAAGAACAGAAAAAGCTACTTCTACTCCTTTAGCTTCTCCCTAACCAAATAATCATTGTCTTCTCATGTTTCCTACCCGGTTTCCTTCTTAGCGATGTGATTCGGTTTCGCACCATCTTATCCAATCTCACACTTAAACAAGCAGCAGGCTGACAAGACTCTCGCACCCTCCTCACATTTCGTTCATGCCAAATAGCATAAACTACCACTTGGACACAATATCTCATCAGATACATCAACCCTTTCTCTTGCGAACCAGTCACCACAGCTTGAATCACTCTATTCCATTGATAAAGACTTTCCATCCCCCCAGATTCTTAACCGTTCCCTTCCAAACTTCCTTAGAGTAGGAACACTCAAAGTAGAGATGATCTCTTGATTCTACTTCTGATTTACACAACCAGCATACGGTATCTGCCTGTGGATTCTACCGTAATATTATATCCCCTGTCGCTAGTCTGTTATGAGCAGCTAACCACGTGAGAAAAGAGAACTTTGGAGTAGCCCCTCCAAACCAAACTCCCTTGTACCAAGAAACTCAAGGAGATTTGCTCCTTGTAAGGCTCCAAATATGTGAAGTGAGAAAATTTGCTTTAAACTCCCCATTCTCCCTCTGCCACAGACTGATATCATCAAATTGATTTAGCCCTCGACTCTTCAAGTTACTAATCTCATGGCCTATCATCCGAAGAATGCGAACTCTGTGGTCTCTAGTTCTGTATATCTGAATTGCCATCTCCACATTGGCATTTTTTGGTATGCCAAGATCCATAGTTCCTCTCTCCCCCGCTAAATCAATTAACTGACCCAGAGAAGACCATTGTTCATACCAAAAAGATGTATTGGCTCCACTGTTTATCTCCTTCCTAGTCAGCTGCATAGCTAGAGGTCTCAGCTTCAATAACTTTCTCCACATCCAAGAACCCAAACTACTCGCCTCATTCACAATCCAAAAAGATCATTTCCTAATGAGATACTTCCAAATCCACTTAACCCACAAAGAGGATCTCGCAGACAGAATTCGCGAAATTAATTTCAAACAAGTAACTCTGTTTGCCTCCGTAAGATTTTTTAATCCAAGACCTCCCTCCTCTTTCGGCTTACACACATCAACCCAGGCTACTTTAGCTTTCTGTGTAGCTAGAACTGGCCCCGACCAGAGAAAAGCCGCACATATACTATTTATTTCTTGAATGCATTGATTTGGTAATCTGTGAGCTGTCATCCAGAAATTTGTGATACTGAAAAATACAGAATCAATCAACTGAAGACGACCAGCAAAGGAAAGATGCCTCGCTGTCCAGGAAGAGATTCGAGTTCGAAGTCTAGCAATGAGTGGACTGTAGTCTTGCACATTCATTCGTTTAGTCAAGAGAGGAAGTCCAAGGTATCTAACCCGGAGAGTACCTTTATGAAAAGGGAACTGATCCAAAATTGCTTCACTATCCTCCGATTTAACTCCAGCCAGAAAGAGAGTGGATTTTTCCAAACTTATGTTAAGCCCTGACATTATTTCAAACTCTTGAAACACCTTTGGAATGCCTTCAATAGAACTTTTCCGTCCATCTGAAAACACCAGAACGTCATCAACAAAACAAATATGAGTCAAACTCAAGTCTTTGCAATACGGATGATAACCAATTTGTTTTCTTACTGCAGCTCTGTCAAGGAGTTTAGATAGAACTTGCATACTGATGACGAACAAATAAGGAGACAAAGAACATGCTTGTCGCAACCCTCTCTTGCTGTTGAAGTATCCTGCAAGCTCACTATTAACCTGGATCGAGAAAGACGCCATCTCAATACATCTCTTTATCCACAGAATAAACTTCTCCGGAAAGTTTAAAGCAGCAAGCACTGATAGCAAGAACGACCACTGAACAGAGTCAAACGCTTTCGAGATATCTATCTTGACTGCACATCTCTCAGAAACTGACTCCTTATGATAGCTTTTAACTAGTTCAGAAGCTAACAGGACATTCTCCATGAGTAGTCGATCTTTAGCAAACGCGGACTGGCTCAGAGATATAAACAGAGGAAGGATATTCTTCATACGATTTGCAAGAAGTTTGGAAATAATCTTGTATATCACGTTACAGCATGATATGGGACGGTAATCCTTCATGTGACTAGCCTCATTCTTCTTTGGGATTAAAGCCAAGATAGTTGAATTAACTCCTTTTGGCAAGAACCCTTTATCAAAGAAAGACTTCACCGCAGTAACCAAATCTCCTCTTGTTATAGCCCATGTAGCTTTGAAGAACTCACTTGTGAAACCATCCGGACCTGGTGATTTATCCTTAGCCATAGAGAATAAAACCTTCTTTATCTCTTCTGTAGTGACTTCCCTCATCAACATACTTCTATCATTCTCTGAGCATTCATAGTTTAGCAAATCCTTCATCTCCTCTTCATTTACTCCCTTATACTCAGAAGGAATATGAGTTAGAAACTTGTGAAAATGCTCCACTGCTTCATACTTTATTTCTTCTTGAGTATCAGCCACAGATCCATCCGGTCTCTTAATTTCTCGTATTGCATTTCTGATCTCTCGAACTTTCACTGCTCGATGAAAACTCTTATTGTTACCATCACCAAGCTCCAGCCAGTGAATTTTTGCCCGTTGACTAATAACCTTCTCTTCCAAAGCAGAAAGAAAAACCCATCTTCCATAAGCCATAGACTCTGCTTCAATGTTAATCAGACTGGGGTTCTCCAAAGTTTTTGTTTGCACCAAACAAAGATTATTATACGCATCTTTCGTCTTCTTTATTATTTCCCCTACTTTCTCCTTACTTAATTGCTTCAAAACTGGTTTAAGCGCCTTAAGTTTCTTCGTCAAACGGAACAAAGCTGATGTAGAATTGAACAGCACTTCTGTTTCTGACCAGAATCCTTCAACCACGGTAAGAAAATCAGGCATCTATACCAAGGAATTTACAAACTTAAAAGGCTTTCGCGGCTTCATTATCCCAGACTTAATAATCACCCTGCATCTCTGGTGATCAGAACATCCTCCAGCTTCGAATACACAATATGATTGAGGAGAACTTCGAACCCAAACCTCATTTATCAATGTACGATCCAACTTCTTACAGATGATGCCATTATCCCTTTTATTACTCCAAGTGAAACGGGGACCCTGGTACGACATATCTAGAAGAGAGCAGTATTGAACAGCGTCCTGAAAATCCCTCATGCCAGAAGTATCCTGAGAAGCGTCTACAACCGAATGCTCAATACCACTCAGAATCTCATTAAAATCTCCTTGTACTATCCACGGTGACTTCCTTAACATAGGTGAATCATAATGAGCTTTAAGATCTTTCCAAAGCTCTTTCCTTTCTTCCAACAGATTGTAACCATACACAAAAGAGCAAAATATCTCATCCTACATACCCTCCAACAACACCGAACATGTAATAAGTTGAGCACTCTGAAAGCAAGGAGTAACTCTCACCTTTGGACTCCAAATAACCCAAAGTCTCCCCAACCGATGATGCTCATAGTTTGTAATATAAGACCAATCCGGAAAACCCTCTCCACTATCTTCTTCCCTTTACCTTCCTTCACTCTTGTCTCTATTAAACAACCAAACTGAAATCCCTGCTTCCTCACCCACTCCTGAACTATCATGTGCTTAGAAAATTTATTAAAGCCTCAGATATTCCAGTAGAAACCAAACATATTATTGGCGACGAGGTTTCTTTTTGTTCAGATTACTCGGATCTGCATCCAGAGCTTTCTGACCCGCATTATCTTTCAGATATCTGTGATTAATCTTTGACTCCCGAGGCAGCAATTTCCGAGGAACAACTTCTTTTTCCTGCGATGCCTCTAGAAAATCTTCCTCCTCCTGATCATTCTCCTGACCAGTAGATATCTCTTCATGTTCTTCCACCGGCATTAAGACAGAGGACCTCGACTTGGTGAGAAGAGATACTTGCCCAAACTCCAATCTATTTTTCCTTAGATTTAAAGAACGATTAGATTTCCCCGGGGAAACATCTAGCCATTCTGTTTCCTTTACTGCTTTACCTTCCTCCTGATTAATCACACCCCGAGGACTTATTTTTTCCCCAACCTTAAGAACTTCCTCTTCAGTAGCCTCAGAGGAAACTAACACTTGGTCTTGCGATACATTGTTAGGTTGAAGTATCCCTTCCTTCTCAACTATCTCCTTCTCTTTCCCATCTACCACACTTTTCTTCACTTCACCCTCCTCCAAATTTTCTTGATCCTCTTGCATCTTTTCCTTCTTCATTGGACACGCTTTAGTAGAATGTCCCCATTTATCACACTCCAAAAACTTTGTAGGCAGCCACGGATAGATATATTCAATCATCACATCCTCCCCTTGTATATTGAAATTCATCTTCTTTGGCAAATCCATTGTTAGATCAACCTTTACAAATATTTTTGCCACCTCTATGCTTAAACATTGAGCTGTCTCTGGATGCAATCTTCCCGAACTTCCTATTGGACTGGTTAGAAAACTCAACCCTTCCCACGAGAACATCTTTATCGGAACGTTTTTGACGTGAACCCACATTGGAATAGATTTCACTGGTGCTTTCTCTTTCTCGATAACCGGAGACCACTTAGTCAGTATCACCGGAACCCCCGCCAGATTCCACATTCCTCTTCGCAGAATCCTCCTTCAAACTCTGATTTAGATCCGAAACTTCCACCCCTTGCTTTGAATCGTGAACAGAACCATGCGTATCCAGCCTTGATGAACCCCCCCCCCCCCCCCCCCCCCCCGTCGGACAGAGAGCTGATCCCGGCAGAGACGCCGAACTCATACCAGTGTCGAACGAGAAAACCCCAATCACCTTGTCGCCTTCGTTATCGCCTCTTTAATTACTATTTGACCCACTTTCACCCATGGTTTATAGGTGTTTTTATAACTAATTATTATATTATAGAGTCTATTTATTATATTTATAAGATCATGAGTGATTTGGAGATAAATGATGATTTTGGAGCATTTTGGAGATATTTGGAGTAAGCACCCGAGATGACCATCGAGCTCGACCATCGGTCGATACTGAGGGAGAATTATCGATCGATGTTCACATCAGAACATCGATCGACAACGAAGCACGCAGAAAGCCCGTTTGGTCACAACCGACTTGAAGCCCAAGTCTTCACCAATTTACAAGACTACCCCTGACGAGTTTTAACCTAATTATATAAGCTTTGCCACCATGTTAGAGGCAAAATGTGTTTTTCTTGTGTTTTCTTGTTTTACTATTTTTAGCAAAGGTTTTCTAGGATTTTGATAGATTAGATAGAAGATCCAAGTTATATTTGTTATTGGAACTCCATTGATATCTATTTACTATTCTAATGAAGTTTTCTTACCTTATTGCTGTTATGAATTGCTCAGCCATGATCTGAGTAGTTTCTTTGTTAGATTTTAGGGTTTAAATAGGTTATGAGGGATTAGCCCCAACTATAGATTGCTGAGTTGTGATAATAATCATTAGGACTGTCATTAATGTTTGATTCTAGATTAGCTACCTAGAACTTTCCCTAGGATTGTTAGATATAAGCGATAGCTTCAATATAGCTTCAATCTCATCCTCAAACCATTCTAATTGAGCTAAGATTCTTGCTAGAGTAAGGCGAGAGATGATCTAGCAAGCTTAGTGAGAACATTCAACCCACGCATTCACGCTTGGCCAATAGCATCGATCGATATTCAAATAGAATAATCGATCGACGGTTCGAATAGTGTATCGATCGATACTCATATAGAATCATCGATCGACACTGGTCAATAGACGAACCTAGAAAGCGAGAGCCTAGTGGTTCGTTTATAAGTGTTGAGCTCTACATTATCATGCATGCAACTCATTAGGCATCTGTAGGATTATAATTCCAAGTTTTCTGAATAAAAACCTTAAGTCTAGCTATTTTCTTTTTAAGCACCAAAACCTCAACCAATCAATCGAGCAATTACTTGCTTAACAAACTGAAATTTTACATTTAAATCATTAAACCACCTTACTTAACAAATCCAATTATATTTATTAGGTTCCATACCTCCTTGTGGATTCGATCCCTAAGTACTACAATTGAACCTCTTATTTGAGAGAGTAAATTCACTCCTTAGGGTAATTTGAGTGATATCAAATTTGGCGCCGTTGCCGGAGAGCTTTGATCGCCTTTTAGATTTAATTTTTGTTAAGTTTAAAACAGATTTCTGACATAAAATTTTTTCTTGGATTTTCAGGTACATGCCCAGCAGTACCAGAAGAAACAAGGAAACTCAACTGCTATTCTCACCAGATCCTGCAAGCTTGGAGCGTTCAATCCGCAAAGAAGCGCGCTCCTCATCGATCGACAACAACACTTGTTCGTCGCTCAATTTTCGTCAACCACCATCGATCCATGCACTAGTCCTGTCGACCGAAACTCGCTCACCACCGTAGACCGAAGACACTCATCTTCCGTCGGCCGAGATCTTCCATCCGACATCGATCGATACTTTAGTCTGAACATCGATCGATACTGAGCCGCGAGACATGGTTGCGACTTTGATTCTTGTACGTGATGAGAGAGGAGACCTGCATGACCAGGATGGTCATCTGCGTAATGCAGCAGGTCAGTGGATAGATGCTCAGGGGGATGCAATCCCTGAGTCCGATACTGATGCTGCATGCACTACTCTACCGGTAGATGATGTTGCTCGACCCAGAACATTGGCTGACTACAACCGTCCAGATCAGTTCTACACCAAAAGATCAGCCATTCGTCCTCCAACTATTCAGAGGGATTTCGAGTTAAGCCGCAGTACTACACACTCGTAGGACAGACACCCTACTATGGGTTATCTCACGAGCATCCTATGGACCATCTAGAGAGGTTCGAGGATCTCATATCTGCTATTAAAGTCGAGGGAGTCTCTGAAGACTACCTCCTATGCAAGCTCTTCAAGTACTCACTTGATGGAGATGCTTCGCATAGGCTTAAGCAGTTACCACCAGGATCTCTCACATCCTGGAGCGACATCAACAATGCATTCTTATGCAACTTCTTTGATGAAGCGCGTGCTGAAGACTTGAGGAGCAAGATTGCTACATTCACTTAGGAGCCTGCAGAATCATTCAGAAGCTCCTTTATCAGATTCAAGTCTTATCAGAGAGACTGTCCACACCATGGATTCAATGAAGTACAACTGCTCAGTACTTTCTACAGAGGCATCGTGGTGTACCATCAGATGGCTCTTGATTCTTCCAGCAATGGGAACTTCAACACCAGGAATCCAGAGGAGGCAGTGAAGGTCATTGAAAACCTAGCATCTAGCAGCAACACTAAGAACACTGACTTTGAGAGGAAAAGATCTGCCACCATCCTTGGGAATGATCAGATGGATGAAGTGAAGGCAAAGTTGGATAGTGTTCACAAGCTTCTCAGGAAGCAGGTCTGTTTGGTTGAAGATGCAGAGGCTGTAGACACAGAGGGTAGAGCAGAGGAAGAAGATGTGAACTTCATCAGTGGAATTGGATTTCAAGGTTCTGGAAACCAAGCTGGAAACAAAAACTCTTATGGAAATAGGGGCAATTTCAACCAGAGTTCGCAGCACCAGAAACCTTACAGCAACAACTACATCAACAACTACAGCAACAACAGGGGTTATGGAAACTCCTACTACGAGAAGCCACCACCCCCTACTCAAGAGAGCAAGATTGAAGAGATGCTTGATATGGTTCTTGAGGGACAACAGCGCATGACAGTGGACTCCAATGGGAAGATTGATTCTGTAAACACCAACCTGAACACAAAGTTTGAGACTCTGAGCACTCATGTGAAGAAGCTGGAGATGCAGGTTGTTCAGATAGGAGAAGCTGTTAAGAAGCAGAGAGCCTTGACAATAGGGTGATGAAGCACCACATGAATGCCATCATTGGGGATGATTTCTGGCAAGTGGTGAAGGAAGAGAAGCTGCAAGAAGGAGATTTCGAAGTAGAGAGTCTGATGAGTTTCGGCGGATCGCATTGGTGTCGATCGACGCCGAGCCATGAACATCGGTCGACAAAGGTCAACCAAAACCGATCGACATCCTCACCCAAACATCGATCGACAACACCTACGGAGTCAACCACATCTTGTAATGCCGTGAGGATCATGACTCACGAGGAGTTATCAGCAAAACACCCACATCCGCCCAGTCCTGTCTACGTAAAAATCGATCGACATTCTTGTTGGGGTCAAAAACGGTCACGACGGAATTAAACGCTCTAATGTCGTCGAAAAATACTTTTCAAAGAAGTAATTTTCGTAAAAGTTACTTAAAAGAGTTTTTACGATACATTTCTTGGAAAGACTTATCCGAAACACCAAAATGACCAATGTTGGGGTCGAAACGGACACGACGAAGTTAACATCCAAATATCCGTAAAGATCAGCATGAACGTTTTTACGAAAAGTAATTTTCGCAAAGAAATCTTTACGAAGAACTTTGCGGTGAAATCTTGCACTGATCTCGGTTGATTCATCGAAACTAAACACCCATAGTCCAAGAAAACGTTCATAAAACGTGAAGGATCCAAACAAAGTCACCACGTAGCGACCGGTCCGCGTAAGACCCGGTCGTTACGTAGCGACCAACCAAGCCATAGCGACCGACCCGCGAACGAGTCGGTCGCTATGCCACTCGGCCGGTCGCTACCGCGAACAAGTCGATCGCTACGTAGCGACCGACCAAGCCATTCAGTCGGTATACGTAGACCGACCCGCGAACGAGTCGGTCGCTACGTAGCGAACGAGTAGCGACCGATCCAGTGTGGACCAGGTCTCTACGTAGTGACCAAACTGTCTCGGACATCGATCAACAGGGTACGACCCAAATCCGTGCACTCTCATCTGTTCCTCAACGCTAGCTCCCATGTACCGCAGCCATATCATTTCTCAAATCATTCCGATCAAAGTTACCGTTGAAACTTTACGATAAAAACCGCGAAAACTTGTTTTTGTCGAAAAGAAAATCGTAACAAACGTTTCATGTCGAAAGACGGCCCAACGAGGTCTAAAACGCGACTACAAGCCCACTTACGATTCTTTAAGAATGAGCACTTAGATACTATGGCGGTTTATGTTTTGATTATAAAAACAAAAATAAAGATAAGTTTCCGCAGAAAAAATGTTAAGTTTCCGCAGATAAACATGAAGATCTTAAAAAATTGAATATTCCATTTTTCACTTAGAAGACGGCTTAAGGGCTGGAAGGGAAAAGCTAAAACCGACCTTGGAGGAGTATATAAGGAGTCCTAGGCGAGAGGCACGAGGGGGGGAGAACATTTTTAGAGCAAAATTAGCACTTAGAGCAATTTTAGGTAACTTTCCGTTTTTGTTATTCGAGCTGTGACTCAATTAGGTCTTGCTGTCTTAGGGTTTTAGAACTAGGAATCTCGCCGATAACTCTCGTAGCCCAGGCTCTTACCTTGTTGTAACGCTCAAAAACGGATTCAGAATAAGATCTATTTTTCTCTCTTTTCGATTTCTTATTTTTCTCGTCTTTATTTCGTGTTCTGATTGTTGGCGTGTGGTTTAGCAGATATCCGGGACCTCTGGGAAGTTAGGGTTTTCCTAACTTTCCTTATTTAAATGGAAATCGACAGTGCAAATTTTGGTTCCCACGGTTTGGCGCTAGAAGAAGGGGGGTTAAGGATCAATCTAAGTCTCAGCCACCGAAAGCTCAATCAGACATGACAGCCGAAAACTTGCATAACTTGCATACTCCTCTTAACGGAGGAAGCAATGACAAACAAGCAACTCTAACAGCAGATTTCCCTGCGGCCAACGCATTAGCCAACGCCGCGACGCTCGAGGAGTTTAAAAAGATGTTCTCTGCCTATGAAAAAAGGTCGGAAGAACAAGACAAGCTCTTGGGCACCTAGACTAAATAGGTAGAAACCATAACAGTAAGGACCCGGGCAGCCTATCCTCGCGGAACCACAAGAGTTCACGGAAGAAGATTTGACTTCGCAACTCCACTCGACAGGCCTGGAACTTTGTGAGAGAATCCTTCGGGACAAAACCCTAGCGAAACAACGAAGTCGGGTGCATCAACTTGGATCCCAGCAACCTTTCTGAAGATACGAAAGAAGACGCTGACATACATCCGAGAAGAGCCAGAAGCCATACGGCACGCGAAGACTCTCCGTTCAGTAAACCCATGATAGAAGAAGATATCTTATAGGTCGAACAGGAGGAGCTAGCCGAAGAGCATGCCGAGATCACTCGCAGCAAACGCCGACGGGGTCGGAAAACTGCTGGCAAGAATTCCGACATTCGTGACCTTCGCAATTACATAATAAAAACTGCCACGGAATTAAGGGCAGTACGATCCCAGATCCATCACGCTACCGACACCGCCACTGAAATCGGTCAACTGCTTGAGGAAGCACAAAAAAACACCCTTCAAAGCTCACAAACACTGATAAAGTTACTCCAGCAGTGACTGCTCCAATGGCCAATGCTTACGCAAACGCCGCAATGCTCAAGAAAACCAAAAACCTAATTGCGACTTTCAATTTCTCTAGAGGGCAACGATAAAATCAATCAAAAACCGTAAAATTTGTCTCATTACCAAGTTGGAGGAATCTCAGCACATAAGGGTTCGAGCAAAAGACTTTTCGAAAACTTTTCGGAAAAATAAAACTTGTTTTCCTCGAAACACGGAAAAAGGAAGAAACAGCAAATCGGGTACGCAACTCACCGGTGCACTTGTTTCGACATGAAACTTGGTCAATCACACGAACCAGTTGCCATATGGCGACCGGTCGAGTACGCAACCCGTTCGCCATATGGCGACCGGTCGATCAGTCAATCCGGTCGCCATATGGCGACCGGCCTGTTAACCGAACAAGTGGCCATATGACGACCGGCACGATCCCTTTGTCGAGTTGGTGACTCATTTCCGACTCTCCTCTTTTGAGCCTCGACTGAACGTTTCACGAAGTAACTTTCGTAAAATTAAATTCGAAAACTTTTACGAAACAGTTTTTGAAAAATTAACTCGACAATAGTTTGCGGAATAACTTTCGCAAAATTAAGCTCGGCAACATTTTGCAAAATAGCAATCGTAAGATTAAGCTCGGGAATATTTTACGAAACATCATTCGTTAGGTCAAACAAGTTCATGTGAAACAAACAACGGAAAAATAAAGACAATAAGAGCTGTGACAGGACCAGTTCACTCATAACTTGACAAACTGAGAACCTCACCCGAATGACTCCATGTCCCTTGCTTCATCACTTTCTTCGCCTCACTTTGTTTCAACGATTTCGTAAAGTTCCTTCGGTACGTAAAATGCTATCCGGTTTACAAAATTCTGCCATGATGAGTTGAAAACATCTATTCATAAACGTTTCATAGACTTTTCAACAATATACAAAGTGCACTTGGTCAATTTAGTAAAACCAGCATTACGAAGAAACAAGAACATAAATTTAGACGTTGAAATCCCTTCCTCACTCCGATATTCTTGTCAGAATTTCATCGAAAACCAATACATATGAAAATCAGTATCAGACCTTTCGAAGTCCTTTAACATTGAATCGAAAGTGGCCGATCCTAAATGCCTAAAAAACTTTTGACAAAATACTTACTCATACTCGGGAATAACCTTCGACGAAACACACGCCTGTCCTCGTAATAACTTAACACTTCAAAAATTGAAACTCAGATCAGAAGACACGGAGAGAAGAAGAATGAAGAAGAGGCAATACCGAATCACCGATGAGACTAAGGTATGTCCGACTTAGAAAATATTATCAGATTTTTAATTCTTCGTAGGAAAAAGGATGAAAACGTCTTAGGAACTGCCGTAAACTTTAAGGAGCTTAGAATCTAGGTGGATAGTCTAGTAAGCTAAGTCTTCGGCAATTTTTCCAGTCTTGTTCTATTGTTCCTTAACTGACTAGGCAGAACTCGCAAACCGATCTAATATCTCGTAAAACCGAGAAACGATCAACACGCATTCAAGCATACTTATCTCGCTTTCTAAAGAAAGAAAGAACTAGAGATACGAACGTCGTCTTAAAATCGATTTGTTCCTCGTAATTTTCTTAAAAACTGAAATATTCCAAGTCTTCAACCTGAAAACCACCAAGTCGCAATCCTGGCATTGTCTTCAAACTGACCCAGATTGTCGATCATCCCAATCTTTAAAAAAAAAATGGAGTAGATACGTATACTATACTCGTATACTCCCACACTTCAAAAAAAACTTTTTGCCTGGGCATCTCGAAAACGCTTTTGACAAAGCAAACTCCCACAGCAACAAGCAGAAAAGCACATATGCAATCTGATGAATCATTAAAATTGTCCAAAAAAAGGCAAACGACAACCTAAGATTCGTCTAAAACGCTAGCGATATAGCCCAACCGTCAACGAACGTGGTCTGGAGAGCTCTACAACATCTCTCGTCGTAATATCGCGAACATCGTCTTGAGAGCTCAACATCTCTTGTCGCAATCTCGCGATTAGAAAACTTGTACCAACATCAGACTAATAACACGACGGTTAGCGACTAGATCGTAATGGAATAGACTTCGGTAAAACTCCATCAGTAATTCCAAGCAAAACTTTGAAGTTTTCGATTTCCTATCTTCGTAAAACTGGCCACTCATTATTTTTCATACAACAAAAATATTTTATACAAAACAGCCTACGGGAAAACAAGACCAGTGTCACTACAAAACAACTTCACAAATTTCACGAGTAATTTTCGAAAAACACTCTCCATTTACTCCTATGAGAAGCCCCTCTCACAATACTTTCACGAAAAATCCCCCGTATTGTCAAATCAGGTCATACGAAGCAATTTTTTGAAATAAACATTATGGGTCTTCCGAAAAACTATCATTGATAATTTTTCGTATAATAAAAACGAAGCTCCATGAAGATTGCTGACTTCTAGTTTTTACTTCCCTCGGTTAGATCTGAGCAGGCAATCGCCTCGCAACCAAATCCACAAGGGTTCTGCGTCGAGCCTCTAAAAATTTGTCTCCCTCGAAAAAAAAGTAAACATTTTTATACGACTAAAGGAAATAGTATACGAAACATTCCTCGTATAACTTAAACCCAAAAGTGGAAGCTCGTTTTAAAACAACCATCAACCATAACACGGAAAACTCCGCTATACTTGGCATATCAATCTCGACAAACGCTTTTTGGCCCTTGGCCAACTACGGCTCCCCGTAAAACCCGAACCAGAATTCAGCATCCTCTTTGAGGATAATCGTAAGACAAAAGTTCCATGGTCTGGTCCTTTACCAACAACGTCCTTGGCTATACGGCTGAACACAATCTTCTTCCACTCCATAATAATTAAGCGACCACCGCTCCAATCACTTAAACGGTTAAAGAACAATCCACGATTTGTCATAAACGCCAAGTGACGATTACATAGACTATTTGTCGTATAACCCATAGCGGAAATTATAAGATAAATTTTTCCATAACAAAGTTGAGTCCTAACAACCAAACAGTTAACGGAAAAATTAAACTTGTCGATAATCGACCAAGTTTCACAATTCACTTAAGCCTGCAACGTTTTGCCTGTAAAACGCAGCATGTTAGGAAAAACTCGTAACAAAGCTCCTGCAGCTATACGAATCATCTTTAAAAATGCACGAAATAAAAACGCTTCTTCCCAGGGACAAATCTACATGACCCCTTGATCCTAATCCCTCAATCATAAATCAAACTACTTAATATCAAAAATGGAACAACAATTTTGGCTGCGAACATCTGTAGATAAACCAAGACGTTTCTCCAACGCAGGGTTAAGACTAAACACTTGCAATACCGGAACACCTTCAAGCCCGCGAACATTTCAAGCACGAAACGCGGCATACGAAAGAATAACAAATCTTCAGCATCGCGAGACGTCGCAGACGCCTGAAGATTCGTTCTTCGACGAAATTTTCTTCTTCGATAAAAACACCTTCTTGGAAGACCAGACAGTCATACGCACTAACATCTTCTCACAACATATCCTTCACAAAGACTCAAAACGGTAATTTTTACCATTAAGTTTGTTGCTGAACACAACAAACTCTTAACGTCCTAAACAGACTTAGCCATCTCGTAGAGATGACCCTCGTACATCCGACACAATGATAATAGCGCTATAAAAGAAACCCAAAATTTTTGGTCAGCACTTCCAGGAGGCTTAAAAATTGTCCTTGGAGAGATGCTCGGTTCCAACCATACAAGTCGTATAAGCCGAGAACCTATCGCGGACTTTAAATCGGTATGGAATCAGGATGAAACTGAAATGGGATACGTAAGTCGAATTAGTCATTGCACCCTCTAAAACCAAGAGTAAACCTAGGTCTTGCCCTAAACCCAGCACACTGGTCTCTAACATCTCAAGGCATGATATCCAAAAGTAATAACGATATCTTAAATCATGTCCCTTTGTTAATATTCTAACTCTCTCGAAATTTTTTGAAAAATCAAATTATTTGAACAATGCCATCTAGAACGAGCAACGAATAAGACGATCCAATAAAAGAGTTAGATACGAGATGACAACTCGTATTCTTCCCTCTACATTCGTACGAATACAAACTTGCTCTTTGAAAAAATAATCTTCAATTCATTTAATGTCCGCAAAGCGGCAGGGATTCGAAGCCACATGGCTCAGTCCTGAAAACGTAAATACGGCCACACTCGGCCAAAGCAAACAGCCTTCAAGGCTAATCTCGAGGACGACAAAGGTCCACTACAAAATGCCATCACGGCAACATAACCGGACGGTAAAAGGTCTCACTGGAAAACAGGTCATAAGAATCTTAACTCCAAGACGAACTACGAATGGCTTGATCAGCATGAACGTTTTTACGAAAAGTGATCTTCGTAAAGAAATCTTTACGAAGAATTTTGCGGTGAAATCTTGCACTGATCTCGGTTGATTCATCAAAACTAAACACCCATAGTCCAAGAACACGTTCATAAAACGTCAGAAAAAGATCCAAACAATGTCGCCACGTAGAGACCAACCAAGCCACTCGGTCGGTTGCTACGTAGCGACCGACCCGCGAACGAGGCGGTCGCTACGTAGCGACCGACCAAGCCATTCGGTTGGTCGCTACGTAGCGTGATATCACTCAAATTACCCTAAGGATTGAATTACTCTCTCAAATAAGAGGTTCAGATGCAGTACTTAGGGATCGAATCCACAAGGACTCTAGGATTACTCAACAGATCTAAGGGATTAGAAATAAAGATAAACTAAGAGGTTTGTTTGTTTAAAACCAGTAAATGATGAGTCGAACAAGGAAATTGTTCGGCTGTTTAAGTTGAAGTTGTTTTAAGGATGGGAAAACAACTAGACTTAGGCAAATTCTCTGGTATGAAAGCATGCAACTTAGTTTAGACTAAAGGGTTTGACGGTTTTTGAACTCAAACAATGGTAAAACCAGATAGGTTTTCTTTACTAGATCTCGGATCTCAACTGTCGTCTTTTGATCTCGAGAAAGAGTCTCGATGTGACATGATGCACATCGTTCGATACACCTTTCAAACAATCGATCGACACAACGATAGTCGCGTCAATCGATGGTTCTTCTAGCAAGCCTTGCGAGAGTGTTTGAAGCTGTTCTCTAACTTTCTAGACCAACTCTCGTTGTTATCTAGTGAGTTAGATCATGCTGGCTATTTCAGGTATTGAGGGTAACAGTTGGTTATCTCAATTAATCCTAAGACTTAAAATGAGGGTGATCAATCCTAATTTTAGCATTAAGCTTAACAAGCATGAAAGACAATCAAAACACCTTTTTAACAGTCTTATTAGCAGCACGTACTTTCAACCTTTATGAGAAACCTAAATCTAACAATTGGGTTTACTCAGACATATTCATGAGAGACAAAGTCATGATGGTTTGAATAGAACTCAAATAAAATATTGAACACAGAAAATAAAAGTAATAGAAATAAAGGAGTTCAAGATCTTCTCTGTTTATGCAGTCTCAGATCTATCTCTCCATTCCAAAGCTCTTCTAATGGTAGCCAAAATGCTTCTTCTCCCCAAGTAGGTCTTTAGGCCAGTCTGCCTCTAAAATGATACAAAACCCTAGTACATATAGCCTCATAGGCGGCTAAGGGCTTAGGTTGCAATTAATAAACTTTATGGAAATGAAGTCTTCTAATTTCGTGATTAATCCTCGAGTGATCCAATATCGATCGATGGCGCTCAACGGCTGTCGATCGATTTTAATTGGCTCTGGTCGATCAATATTGCTCTTCAAGCGTCGATCGACTCTCTACGCGTAAAAGTACTCCAAAGTGTCCCAAAAGCATCATTTCCTTCTATCAAGTAGCTGAACCTGTAATTTCTTTGAAAAGACTTTAAAACATAATAAATATATCTTAAAACACTTGTATACCATGACTAAAAATGGGTGAAATCCATGGTATATCAACTCCCCCAGACTTATCCTTTTGTTTGTCCTCAAGCAAAACAAACGGACAGTCTCTCTAAAAGAGGGTTGGAAATAGCAGGGGCTCACAGATTAAAACATAGAAGTCATCACCTCTACAATATCGCATTCCACATCTAAAAGGTCCTAATCACAAAAGCACATTATGCAATATCCTAACTTAGCAACCAAATTCATCTAGCCAACAACTTAGCAAATCTTATCTGACATTCCCCTCTACCAACCTCATTTCTTAGCATAAATAAAAGTGCAGGCTTTACCTTGGGAGTATCGATCACAGGATGCGAGGATTTTCAAACAAGTATCTGGATCTGCAGGTAAAAATTAGTTCCTATCTTTTCTCTCTACTAATTTCTCTCTACTAATTTCTCTCTTTAGTCAAAGTCTGCTTATATTGCAAAATCATTGACCAAGATTGGACAGGCTTCCATGAATCAAGCCATAATGGTGGTTGCCACCAAGTCCTGTTCATTTCTTTTTGACTTATATCCAAGAATTCATATGAATCGAGCCTTGAAGATTGCCGCCACCAAGTCCCGTTCGAATTCTTTTTGTTGGAATCCTTATGAAGCAAGCCTTAATGGTTGTAGCCACCAAGTCATGTTCGGATTCCACCTTCCAAACTTGTTTGAAGAATCCGATCCCGTGTATAGTTGACAGGTTGATCCACTTTAGCATCTTTAGTACTATCTACAATCAGTAAATCTAGAATGGTTCTAAAAAGTGGTTAGACATTCAAGTAAAAATCATAAGTTCATAGTCCCCTTCTTGACTTAATAAGATTATTTTTGAAAATATTTTTGACAAAACTCAAGAAGATGGTGTTAGTACAACCGGCCCCAGACTTAAATTACACTGTCTCGGTGTAAAGTTTCCAAAGGTGGTGATAAGCAAAGTTAGATGTTTGAGATGTTAGAGCAAAGTGTCGTACCTCTCTGTCCCGCACATCGATCGATACCATCCTCTCCGTGTCGATCGATGGCGAGGAACAGAAAATTCTGCGTCATGTCTGGAATCTAACTCATATGATCTGCCAGTGTAGTTAGCTCTATTTGACACTCCAAACATAAGAAATAAGTAAACAGTCTCAAACATAAAGCATAGATATGTCTAAAATATAAATCCTACAAGTATGAAAAATAGAAAAACAAGTTCATAAGGGAAAGAGATAGAAATGGGAGGACTAGTTGGTGGCCTCGCTGGACTCGTTGTCGCTCCCGGACGAAGGATCCCTGCGCTGCCTAGAAGGTCCTGCTGCTGCTGGTGAGTGAGCTCTGATGGTCCTCCTTCTTGTGCAAGATACTCTAGCCCAGATGGCACGAAGAGCATCCACAACTACCCTCTGAAAGTATCCCTGATCGCGCATAGGGATGTCTGGTATGATCGGGAAATCCGGAAGAGGTGCCTCCGGTGGTCCCTGTGTAGCTCTGGCTCGACGCACTCCGGGAAGTCTGCGCGGGATGGCTGGAAGATCGCGGAGGAGCTGGGGATCGGGCATGAACCGGAGCCTATCGACCTGGTCATCAAAGTCTGTGATCATCCTGTTGGGCATCTGCAGTAGACGGTGCTGGTTCCCGATCCTAAAACTCCAGAGAAGTTCCTCCTTGAGCCAACCTGAGTTCATCAGGTGTTGCTCATCCAAGAAGCGGTGGGAGTGGTCGGCTGTGCTCGGGTCTAGGCGGATGCCTAGATACTTAAAGATCGGTGTCAGCAAACTCCCAACCGTCTCCTTCTTCCTGCCTATGCCCGTGAAGGGCTTCTTCTTCAGGTCCACCATGTGCGCAGCAAAAATGGCTCCGAGGTTTAGAGTCACCACGTCGTCGATCTCATCGAGATGAGTCAGGTTCACCAAGCCGTTTACTCCACAGAAGAGTAGTGTAAGCTCCTGTATCCTGACCTTGTTGGGCTCCATCTTGTAAACCAACGTGTTTGCAAGAGCCCATAGAAAGTACTAGAGGGTGGGGTGACGGATGTCTGTCTGCGTAGCAGAGTAGGAGCCCCACGCTCCCGTGCCGATTATCTCCCAGAATCCGTTGAGGCCTAGGAAGGGTGGAATCTTGCTCGCAGCTGCAGCCTCATCGAAACCATAGATGCGGCAGAGCTCGGGGATGGAGATCCTGTATCGAATTCCCCTGGCGAAGAAGGTCAGTGTACCATCTCCTGCTACCCTCGCCTTCGTAGTGCTGTAGGTGAGCTCGACTGTGGCCATAAACTGTCTGACCAAGTCGACGTGGAGATCGTATGCGCGAGTAGCCATGGTACCAAGTCCGAGCTGCGTGATCATCTCCCTGATGTCTGTCCCGATCCGGAACTTTCGTAAGATGTATGGATCGACGAACCGTGTGGGCTCGATAGAGAAGCCAAGCCAAGCGTTGTAGAACAAGCTGTCGTAGTTGTCCCACTCGTCCTTGAGCACGCGGTTGATGCACTCCTTGCTGTTGACCGCTTTCTTCGGGTCAGCGAACTCCTCGAATGTGTCGATAGGTGTTTTATCGTCACGAGGCCAAGGGTCGTGGTGCTGTATGGATGTGCTAGCTTCGTCGTATCTCCTCTTCATCCTCCTCTCACGTCTATCTGCATATTCGTCTGAGCTCATCTGAAAACAAACAGAAAAGAGAGTAGAAGTAAGATAGTGTTGTCGATATATTGTGATATCGATCGATATATGTCGTTAAGAATTAGTCGACAATAAGGGTATCTGTAACACCCCCGAACCGTCCTAGACATAGGTCGACCCACCGGCCAACAATCAAACAAGAACATGACCGACGGATGACCCACACCAAGGGTTGGAGATGAAAGGCCAACCGGCCAGCCAACAATCAAACAAGAACATGACTGACCGTCCAACCCAACACCATGGTCCGGAAGCGCTACATGACGGGCTAGGGACAATCCGGTCAGAGTCATAAAATTTAGTCTACGACCTAGACCAGTTCGTCAACTAACATGTCCCGCTAACTCAAGGCTTAAGGATTTGCAACCTACACCCGAAGTTAACGGTTCCGTTAGATCGAGGCATAAGACTTCTCAACCCGTACCAAGACCTAACGTTGTGTTTGTTCGGACTAAACCAATATCATATTGGACCCGTTGATTTTTAAATTCAATTCTATGTCTTTTAAGAACATTTAAATATTTTAGGGATCCCAAATCCAAATAAAACGCAACGGAAACATAAAATGTTTTAAGAATCAAACCGTAGCCAAATGCACTGCAAATCTACTCCGGTGACCTATGCGTCCAATCCTCTACAACCTGGTTTCCTGCAAAAAGGACAACGAGAGTTGGGTGAGTAACGTAAGGTCACTCTGTGAGCTGGCTACCTCTACCCCAAACCTAGTAGCTAGCCCCGACAACCCCAAAATAACAATCAACTTAGCCTAAGCGCAATAAACAAAGCTTAAGGCTAATCCGAAAACACACCGACTAAGGTATGCTCAACCTTAATCTAATAATAATCCTTGGCCACACGACAAACTACTAAAACAGATCCCTTACAAGTCTAACAATCAAGACTCGATTAAAGACAACACCGTATCTCGGTGCTAATACTGACTTGAGGGTTCCACAACCCCCAACACAAATAAGACTACTCGTCACGACACAACACTCTAACTCGGGCCCTGGTGACATCGTGTTCCTCCTCTCTATCGGCAATATCCTATCCCCCTCCTCTCTATCGGCAATATCCTAACCGACCGCGGCCCACAGTCCTTCGGGTCACTGCGCGACAGCCCACAGTCCTTCGGGTCACTGCCACATTACACCGTCGTGTAATCACTCAGCCATAGGCCATGATCCCGTCTATCTGAGTCTTCCCGATCCAGCGAATAAGGGGTTTCCTTGAATCCGCTGGGTACGAGGGTGAGGAAACACTAATCACCCCTCAACATGCCTAGCATGGGCGGGTTTCGCACCTGCTGTCGGCATAACACACACTCGACACAATTATCCCTAGGAAAGACCTAAGGGACAAGACTCCAACCCAAAACTAAACAATATATAGGAGTCTACGACAATATCAACCAATACTCGTAGTCCAACCTATATGGCATAGGACCCGTAGTATCAACATCACGACCAGGAGATCGGCCTATATGGCCAAAGATCCCCTAGACAACAACATTACCACAATCCCTGCACAAACAATAATCACTACCAAGCAATCATCACTAAGGCATGTCTAATCCATAACTAATCAACCAAGTAGTAAATAATCAAGACATGCATCTCATCTCAATCTCAATTCAACTATAATCGATCATCTTAGTCCTAGTCAGGTTATTATCTCAGTCTTAATTCCATTTCATCTCAGCATAGCCCGTGCTAAACTGAGTCCGGTTTAATAAATAACCCTAAGGACTCTATCATGCAACAGTGTGAGCATTCTACTCTATATGAATACTCGATCTTCCCTAAGTTCCAAGTGGAACTCAAACAAACCAACTCACAGTGTTCTAGCAGCTTGTTGGTCGGAGAGAGAGCTTAGCCAAAACTCAATGCTGACATCTTGGACGGGCTGGACTGGACTGATCAGAACTTGGACAGAACCTCCCTTAGCTTCTGGTCGATATTCGGACTTCCGGGTAGCGTATCGGCTTCAAAGCTTCGACTGATCTGAACTAATCTGAGCAGCACCTCTACTTGATCACCAAAGGAAAGGCTTGGACGAAATGGTTTGGACAGAGCTTCTGCTTAGAGATTGCAGAAATTCTTTGATCGGGCAGAACTTCTCTTCTCGGTGATATCTCGGTCTTCCGAAAGAACTTTTCTTCTAAAACTTCTTTTTCTTTCTCTTTCTCTCACTAAACACGTCTTTAAGTGTCTTTGGTGTGTGATGGATCAATGAAAATGAGCAGGGGTTGAAGGGTTTATATAGAAATCGCCAGCGAGTCAGACGGTGCCACCCAAGCGGCTGTGTGTCGTCCCGCATGCTTTCGGTCGCATGCGTTGCGACACACGGGCGTCCACATGTCCTGATGCACGCTTCCTTTACATGCCAGATGACAGCACCACGTCCAGATGGCTTGCTGCATGGCTGTAGTGCATGCGTCGCGACACACCGGCCTCTGCGTGTCGATTCGCATGTGCAGATCGCATGTATTGCGACACCTCGAGCTACGACTTGTCAAGCTGCATGTTCAGCACCCATGCACGTCTACACCTCCTCATTTTGTTGACACTCAGCTGCTGATATGCTAGTCAGAACGTCCTGGCCATATGCATAGAGACACCTCGAGCTTCTTGATCGGTTTACGCGATTTTTGACCCTTCCGGCATATTTTCGACCCGCGATCAATCCCGAAATTTTTCCGCTCCCGTTCTAATGAGCTAAATATTCTTAATAGACTCCAAAATATTTCTGACCTTGATGAAAAATATTTCTCGAGTCTCCAGCTTCCTCGAAAAATTTCATAATACTGAAATTAGGGTTTTTGCCCGATTTCGGGTTTTCCCCGTCGTGCTTCGATCCCGTAGTGCTTGCTTCCCGTCCTACTTAATTCCCGTCCTGCTTCCAACTTATTATGTCTCCAGAATAATATTTTACTGATACGAAGATTTTCCGAGAAAACTTCGTGATGAAGAAACGTCGGTCTTCAAAAACGTCGACCTTCTGAAACGTCGTGCTTCCAAAAATGTTATGCTTCCAAAACGTCTGTCTGATCAATCTAAGACATCTTCTAACTATGGTCGAGCAGCTTATTCGACTCATAGTTCCCTCGCAAACAATTCTTCGACCACCTCGTTCTTTGAAATTTGTCGATCGATCTTTACCGCCCGCGGTTCGACCAGTCTTCTCTTTTCTTCGAATCATGTCAAGTTTTATGTGATCAAAACTCAACATTCCTCCTGATACTTAAACTCCCAAATGCTCAGCTCCAGATTCATTTTTTTTTTTAATCCCGAAGGGCGGGTTATCACAGTATCGATCGACACTATAGAGTTTGCATCGATCGATGTCGAATCGCGAAACCTGCAAAGATCACTCAATTCCAAATCGCACTTTCAGGGCATTAACATCATAAAATCCACAATCCTAACACTAGATAATCGTTAGAAACGTCAAAACCATCCCAAATCTGCGCCTAATCAAAAGTTCTAGTTAATCTCAAAACTCAACTCTACAAATTCCTAACACTAGAGAATTTCGAAGTCAAACCTTGTAGATCGGGTGAGTGAATGAACTAAACAGATAGAGAATGAGAAATCGAGTGGATTAGGGCGAGAAACGGAGGAATTCCGTCAAGAATCGAGAGAGAAAAGAGAGGTTTTGATTTCCTTAGGGTTTCGGGAATGAGAGGAGAAAGAGGCGGATGTCGAGTTAAACGAGGTTAACCCTCGATATGTCCGCATCGATCGATGGCAAGACAGCTACATCGATCGATATTTCTCCAAATAAACGACTCCTGATTTCTATTACTCCTAATATTTTACTAATAATAAAATATAAATATAAATATAGATTTAAATAAAAGTACAAATTTTTTTTTTTTGTTTGAAAAGAAAATGAGTTGCCTCCCATTCAGCGCTTAAATTTTAAAGTCTTTAGCTCGACTTCCTGAATAAACTAGTTATCAGAGGGTTTTAGAATAATGGGCTGATTTGCTGGCGGTTTTGCCCAATAATGTTTCACTCGTTGGCCGTTCACTGTGAATTCATCCCATTTATCACTTTGTAGAGTTATGGCTCCGGAGGATTTTACGTCTGTTACTGTGAATGGTCCGGACCAACGAGATTTAAGCTTTCCAGGAAATAGCGTTAGCCGAGAATTATAAAGAAGGACTTGATCATCCGGTTCAAAATGTCGGGATAAGATCTTCTTATCGTGGTACGCTTTAGTCCTTTCTTTATATAGTTTCAAATTTTCATAGGCTAAATGTCTGATTTCATCAAGCTCGTTAAGCTGGATGAGTCTCCTTTCAGCAGCAGGCTTTATATCAAAATTCAGAAGTTTAGTGGCCCAAGCTGCTTTATGCTCCAGTTCGAATGGTAAATGACAGGATTTGCCATAAAGGAGGTGGAATGGTGTTGTTCCCAACGGTGTCTTATAGGCGGTCATGTAGGCCCAAAGTGCATTATCTAGTTTCCTAGACCAATCTTTTCTGGAAATTCCTACAGTTTTCTCTAGAATTTCTTTGATTTTCCGATTAGAGACTTCTACCTATCCACTAGTTTGTGGGTGGTAGGGCGTAGATACGCTATGCTGAACACCGTTCTTTTTAAGCAATCCATCAAAGACCTTATTGATGGAATGGGTTCCACCGTCACTAATGACTATTCTAGGAACTCCAAACAGCGGAAAGATTATGCTCTTGAAAAGCTTAATAACTACAGATGCGTCGTTGGTTGGGGAAGCTACTGCTTCAACCCATTTGGATACGTAGTCTACAACAACTAGTATATACTTGTTTCTGTATGAAGATGGGAAAGGACCCATGAAATCTATCCCCCAGAAATCAAAGACTTCGACTTCCAGAATGAACTTCTGTTCCATTTCATGTCTTTTGCTGATTTTTCCTCGTCTTTGGCATCTGTCACATTGTGTTATAAATGCATGGACATCGCGAAAAGTCGTCGGCCACCAGAATCCTGCTTGAAGGATTTTCGAAACTGTTTTGTAAGTGGCAAAATGTCCTGCGTAGTCAGATCCATGACATTGGTATATAATGTCCGGAATTTCAGCTTCGGATACGCATCGTCTGTATATCCCATCAGAGCAATGCCTGTACAGGTATGGTTTCATCCCAATGATATCTTCTAACTTCTCTGAAGAATTTCTTCCTCATATACCCCTTGAGTTCTTCAGGCTCGACTTCGGCTGCCAAATAGTTTACTATATCAGCATACCAGGGTTGATCTTTCGAGTTCCTACCAATTGAGTGCACCTCTCATTGCGATTCTTCATTAGGTGTGAGATTTATCTTATCACCAGCAATGTTAACCTTTATGTCAATATTCATTTTTATAGACGAGGTGCCGTGATTGTGGTTACTAGGGGATCGAGGCGTTGCGATACTGTCGTTATAGACCGATGTATCACTACTGGAATCGATCGATATGTTTTCTTTCGCATCGATCGATGTCTCATCGGAAGTGAGAGAAATTTGACCTACGAAAGATGTGTCTATTTGTGCAACGTTCTCTGTTGGGAAGAAGTCGTCTATAGGGACGTTATCCTCTATTCTGATCCGAGAAAGATGGTCAGCGACTCCATTATATACTCCCGTTTATCTTTAATTTCAATATCAAACTCTTGGAATAGTAAAATCCAGCGTATGAGTCGAGGTTTTGCATCTTTCTTTTGCATCAAATATTTAATGGCAGCGTTGTCAGTGTGAACTATCACATGTGTGCCAATTAGATATTGACGGAATTTTTCAAATGCATAAACTACGGCGAGTAGTTCTTTTTCTGTTGTTGCATAATTCCGTTGCGCTTCATCAAGCGTACGTCTGGCGTAGTAGATGGCATGCAGCTTTTTATCTTTTCTTTGGCCCAAAACTGCTCCTATCGCAAAATCACTCGCATCGCACATGATCTCGAAAGGGATATTCCAGTCGGGGGCTTGAACGACGGGGGCAGTTATAAGGGATTTTTTTAAATCTTCGAAAGCTTTCTTGCATTCTGGTGTAAAATCGAACTTTACTTCCTTGCACAAGAGGTTATTTAAAAGTCTAGCAATTTTGCTAAAGTCTTGTATAAACCTCCTATAAAAGCCGGCATGTCCGAGAAAACTTTGCACGTCTTTTACATTTTTGGGTGCTGGTAGACCGGTCACCACCTCGATTTTACCTCTATCTACCTCTATACCAGCGGCGGAAACCTTCGGTCTTAATACGATGTCATCGTTAACCATAAAATGACATTTTTCCCAATTTAGGACAAGGTTCTTTTCTTTGCATCTTTCCAATACCTGGCATAAATTATCGAGGCAACTCTTAAAATTTGATCCGTAGACTGAAAAGTCATCCATAAAGACTTCCATAAAATTGACATCATGCAACGTTGGAAAGTGGCGGGGGCATTACAAAGACCAAATGGCATTCTGCGATACGCAAATGTTCCATAGGGGCATGTAAAGGTTGTCTTTTCTTGATCATTCGGATGTATGGGATATTTGAAAAAATCCGGAATATCCATCAAGAAAACAGTAATACAGGTGATTGGCTAAACGTTCCAGCATTTGATCAATAAAGGGCAGGGGAAAGTGATCTTTCCTAGTAGGGGCATTTAATTTCCTATAGTCGATACACATCCGATGTCCAGTGACGGTACGGGTCGGGATGAGTTCATCGTTTTCGTTCTTCACTACTGTAATACCTCCCTTTTTGGGTACAACATGTACGGGGCTTACCTATTTACTATCCGAAATAGGATAGATAACTCCAGCATCTACGAGTTTAATAATTTCTTTTTTGACCCTTTAGATTCGGATTTAATCTCCTTTGCTGTTCTATCGACGTTTTAGCGTCGTCTTCCAAATGAATACGGTACATGCAAAGATCAGGAGAAATACCAGGAATATCATCGAGAGAATACCCGATTGCTTTCATGTGCTTGCGTAGTTTATTTAATAATAACGCAAGTTCTCCGCTAGTGAGATTGGCGTTGACAATAACAGGGTAGGATTGATCATAAAGAAATGCATATTTAAGACCACTAGGGAGGGGTTTTAATTCAACATTTGGTGCTTTGTCTTTAGACCAATTAGATAATGAAGATGGTTGTCGATCGACGGCCTCTCTAAGGTATCGACCGACAATAATTGTTGGGGTCAAAAACGGTTACGACGAAGTTAATATCCAAATCTCCGCAAAATACGAGTATATCTTTCCGCAACAAATCATGCTCGGTCAAGAGAACGTCGCAACGTATGTTCCCGAGATAAAGCTTCGTTCGAATTCTATTTAGATCAAACATAAGCCATCGGAAACATACCCAGACCAGTTACGGATATGTCTGAGTATGACGACCAGAACACGGACGAACCAAGCTCGGTCATTACGCAACTACCGCACATGCATGCTGTCCGGTCGCTACGTAGCGACCGAGCTTACGTTCCGCTTGGTCGCTACGGAGCGACCGAGCTCGAGCCAAAGCTCGTAGCGACCGAGCGTTCGTTCCTCTCGGTCACTACGTAGCGACCGAGCGTTCGTTCCTCTCGATCACTACATAGCGACCGAGCTCGAGCCAAAGCTCGGTCGCTACGTAGCGACCGTGCGTCCATTCCGCTCGGTCGCTACGTAGCGACCGAGCGTCCGTTCCACTCGGTTGCTACGTAGCGACCGAGCTCTTCCGAAACATCGATACGACATTAGTCCATGCATTCTCGTCTACCCTTCGATGCTATCTCCTGAAGACCGTAGCGAACCTATTTCATGTTTCCCGCCATTCTAAGTCATCGATCAAACTTTACCGTAAAAACCGCGGAAAGTTCGTTCTTTATCGAAAGAAGCCGTAATAAACGCTTCGAGTCAGAAGACGGCCCAAAGGGACCTAAGACATGACTCGAGGCCCAACTTACG